>NC_058134.1:64192279-64246082 GCF_016433145.1 Gracilinanus agilis | reverse complement strand
CCAGACCCAAAATGAATTTCCCTCCTCACTTCTGCTTCTTGGAATCCATATCTTTCTTCAAATTTTAGCTCAAATGCTACTTCTTTTGTGATTTTTTCCCCCTGATTCCCTTAGTTACCTGTCCCACAGTTACTTTGGATTTATTTTGTATGTATTTAGTCTATGCTCGCACAGCAGGGAATTGATGGCAGCCAGTTTTCATTGATCCTAATTGGGCAGGGGTCTCTCAGTCACCTACCCCCTTTCTTATCTATTCTGCTTTGTGTATATGCAGTTTATTCTTATAAAATTTAAGTTCTTTGACTTGAAGTCCAACTTTGACTTCTTGTACCTTCCATCCATAATTCCTAGTTTTGCCCATCAGGGTCAAAAAGAACAAGTCCAATCCTTCTTCCATAGGACAATTCTTCAAATACTATTTGCCATTTTTCATCATGTGCTGGCTAAGTCTTTCCTTCCAAAGGCAACCCAAATTACTTCAACCAAGATGCATATGCTGTGAACTTAATGCCCTTCACCATAATGTTGCCCTCTTCTTGATATACAGTTTATTAATATTCTTCCTAAAATATGATCCCCAAAACTAAACACAATACTTAAGAAGTGAATTCATACCCATGAAGAATACAATACAACAATACAACTAGCCTCCCTCGTTCTCAACAGAGTCCCTCTTTTAATGCATCTTAAATTTGTTTTAGCTTTCTTGGTTACCATATTTCACTGTTGACTAATTTGAAGTTTGCAGTCTACTTAAATCCCAAGATCCTTTTTAAAAAATAAAGTGGCTAATCATACTGACATATTTTTAAACTCTTCCATGGAACACTCTTCTCCTCATGGCATACCTATAAATACTTCCATGGAACACTCTTCTCATGGCATGCCTTCGTTTAACAAAAGTATACAAAAAGAGTTTTGCACAGCTAGCTGATATGACAGAATATATACATCATTCTGCCATCATAGTCCTCCACCTGTATATCAAGAGGAGGAGAATTTGTTTCATTTTTTTAATTCATGATTAGGTTGAGTTCTGCTGCCTTTTAGTGTTGTTTTCATTAAGTGCATTCTTTATATTTATTTTTCTCCTGGTCCTTTTTTCTTCACTTTGCATCAGTTCGCATAAATTTGTCTAAGTTTCTTTGAATTCATATTCTTTTTTCTTTGGCTAATATAATATTCCATTAAATTTATATTGCACAATTTGTTCAACTGACTTTGTTTCCAATTTTTTTGCTATCACAAAAATGCTACTATGAATATTATGGTACATTGATATACATATACCATAATTTATTTAGTCATTTTTTTAGTTGATGGGTTCAACTTTAGTTTCCAGTTCTTTACCAATGCAAAAAGAGCTGCTATCAATATTTTTTACATTTGAGTCTTTTCCCTCTTTATTTGACCTTTTTGGAATATGGGTGTAGTAATGGAATCACTGAGCCAAAGGGTTTGCACAATTTTGTGACTTTCTGGGGACAGTTCCAAATTGCTTCCCACAATAGCTAGACCAATCTACAACTTCAAGAACCATACATTAATATACTTGTTTTCTTTTGGCCCCTCCAACATTTGCCATTTCTGTTTTGTCAATTTTGTCAGTCTGATGGCTGTCAAGTAAAACCTTAAAGTCACTATAACTTGTATTTCTATAATTATTAGTGATTTAAAGCATTTTTTCCACATTGTTGTTAATAGTTTGCATTTGTTCTTTTGGTCGTTGTTTATATTTTTTAACTGTTTACCCCTAGATATTTGTCAAATGAAATGCTTGTCACTAGGTAGCCAATTATTTGGAGATGGGGTACTAGATTTTCAAGAATAATTGTAAATAAACCGGATTTTCTTAAAATATTTTGAATGTGTGTATGATATTAATATGTTCTAATAATCATTAGTTAATTATCACATTTGATTTTCACAGTAACACTAAGGTAGATAATTGTAGCTAGGTGTCATAGGATATAGAGCTTAGAGTCAGGAAGACCCAAGTTCAAACTCAGCTCTTACACTTTACCATGTGACCCTTGGCAAATCACTTAACCTCTGTTTACTTCTGTTTCCTCATATGTAAAATGAGGATAATAATAGCACCTATTTCCCAGGGTGGCTTTGAGGGGTCAAATGAGACGATAATTGTAAAGTGTTTAGCACAGTGCCAGGAACACAGTAATGCTATATAAATGTTAGTAATTATTTTTATTCTTAATATAACATTTTTCTTGAATTCAAAATCATTTTAAAGTTATCCCATCTCACTTTTATTTCAGGTAAAATTAACTTCAGTGAAGTCTACTGAGCAGAGAAAATTTTAAACAAATTCTTATTTTTAATCAAAATGTACCTTTTCATTTCAGTTAACTGAACTGAAAGACAAATTAAGTCTGGACCTTTATCATGAGAAAGAAGCAATTCAAGATATGGTACGTTTTTTTTACCTTTGTTTCTTTCTCTTTTTCCCTTCCCAACTCTAACCTCTTATTCTGAAAATGATCATTTTCATGTTTTGAATTTTCTTTGCATATCTATTGATTAAGAAATATTCATTTTTGCTATTCTATATGCTCATACTCACAATTTTATAATGTGGAAATATTTCAAAAGTATAATTATAAAGACACCAATCTGTGCCGCTGAAATGATTTTACCCTTATGAGAATCTTACTCAGGATCCTGTGTTACATATTTTAAATATGGCTCAGAAGATTTTTCGGGGGCTGGGGTACATGTTTTATTATAGGTATTCAAGAAACATTAAGCACGAGACCACATTAATATAAAGGGTTTTCTAGCCTTAGTTACCAGTTTCCAGAAATGACAGCCACAGAAGAGCCCTCGCTAGATATTTTGGCATCCTGTGGTAGTCTCATAAGAACACTGCCTTTTTTATTCTCTTTTTATAGAGCTTTCCAGACGGCTGGTCCTTTATTTTATCAGTTGACTTTTTTTTTGTCCACCACCCCCCCCACTCCCAGCTGATGGTGTATTTTGGCTTTCAACTGATCAGCACTAATATGTCTTTGTTATAGTCAACTGACTGTTTATTATAATAAAAAATAAGACACAGCTTGACTTGCGTCCTAAATGTGCCGGAAAAGAATATGATACTGTTGGGAAGAGAAAAGGTTGTTCATAGAAAATCAACTCCACTTCAGATATTGAAACATTTGCCTTTTTCTAGGTTGTCACACTTTGTGCCAAGTCATGACTGCTTTCTTATTTTGTTTTGTTGCTCTTAGCTCCATGTGCTTTGGGTGCCTTGTCATAGAAATTAATGAAAAACAATGCTCCAGAGCCACAATGAGGGCCTTCTATGGGACTGTCTTGTAAATGGAGAAAACAATTTCAGTTTTCTTTTCAACCCAAAACCTTCCTGTTATAAAAAACATATATATATATATATAGAATCCTGAGAACTCGAGATACTTGAGTTATCTACGGTCATATCTGTATATGGGTGTCTGAGAGAAGACGGATTCATTTCTTTTTATTTCTGTATCTATCTACACACACGTACTATGTTTTTAAGGGGTTTTTGCTTCTGTTAACCACAGGAAAAGGGAGAGTGTGCATGTATCAAAATAATAAAACAATGGGGCCCTTCCAAATCCTAAGGTGTATTAAAAACCTTTTGGAGGGGACAAAGTGGATTGAAAGCCAGGCCTAGAGACTGGAAGGTCCTGGGTTCAAATAAGGCCTCAGACACTTCCCCAGCTGTGTGATTTTGGGCAAATCACTTGACTCCCATTGCCTAGCCCTTACTGCTCTTCTGCCTTGGAACCAGTATTAATTCTAAGATGGAAGGTAAAGGGTTTTTGTTTTTGTTTTTTAATCCATAAGAGTAGGCATCCTAAGTCTGCACAGAAATCTAAGTTATGCTGGTTTGAAAATAATAACGATGAAGCAGAAGTAGTTCATTTTTTACTTTGGGCAGAAATTGTCCATTATCATTACTCTCTGTGGACAGTATTTTTTTTTAACTTTTTAACCCTTACCTTCCGTCTGAGAATTTTTTTCTCAGACATTTCCTATCTGCCAATTCTTTGATGAGAGAGATACAGTCCAGAGTCCAGGTTGAAGAAATACTCCAAATGTAGGATAGCATCTCTCTTTTTAAAAAAAAATATTTTTTACAGATAGATACAATTTCTAACAATGGTTTTCTGATATTTTGTGATCCATATCAATATCCTTCATAGAGAGTCTTTCCTCAACCTGGACTCTGGACTGTATCTCTCTCATTAAAGAACTGACAGATGTAGTCCCTTGATATTCTTGACCTCTTGTTCTTCCCGATAAATTCTGTTGTTATTTTTTCTAGTTCTACAAAATAATTGTTTGATAGTTTGATTGGTATGGCATTGTATAAGTAAATTAATTTAGGTAGAATTGCCATTTTTATTATATCAGCTCAGCCTTCCCATGAACAATTATTATTTTCCCAGTTGTTTAGATCTGACTTTACTTTTGTGAAAAGTAATTTGTAATTGTATTTGTATAATTCATATTTGTCTTGGCAAAGAGATTCCCAAGTACTTTATGTTGTCTAGAGCAGTGATGGGCAAACTTTTTAAAGAGGGGGCCAAAGGAAAGGAAATGCTCATCTGTCAGTCTGTTTCTAAGGCAACTCTTTCGAAGTTTCATTGTATTGTATCCTACTCATTGTATTCGTCAGATTAGGAATAATGTCGTGTGGCCCGATAGAACATTTCAGGGGGCTGCTAGTTTGCCCATCACTGGTCTAGAGTTATTTTAAATGGAATTTCTCTTTATATCTCTTACTGTTGAACTTTGTTAGCAATGTATAGAAATGGTGATGATTTATATGGATTTATTTTTTATCCTGCAACTTTACTAAAGTTATTATTTCAACTAATTTTTAAAATTTATTCTTTAGGATTCTCTAAGTATACCATCATATCATCTGCAAAGAGTGATAGTTTGGTTTCCTCAGTGCCTACTTTAATGCCTTAAATTTCTTTTTCTTTTCTTATTGCTAAAGCTAGCATTTCTAGTACAATAGTAAATAATAGTAGTGACAATGGGCATCCTTGCTTTACCCCTGGTCTTATTAGGAAGGGCTCTCATTGATTGCAGGTGATACTTGCCAATGGCTCTTAGGTAGCTACAATTTATCATTCTAAGGAATGGTCCATTTATTCCTATGCTTTCTAGTATTTTTAATAGGAATGGGTATTGTATTTTGTCGAAGGCTTTTTCTGTATCTATTGAGATAATCATGTGATTTCTATTAGTTTGGTTATCATTTATTAACAATCAGCAATTATGCTGATAATTTTCCTAATATTAAACTAGCTCTGCATTCCTGGGGATTCTTGGTATAAATCCTCCCTGGTTATAGTGAATAATTCTTTTGATATATTGTTGTAGTCTCCTTGCTACTATTTTATTTAAAATTTTTGCATCTATATTCATTAATAAAATTGGTTTATAATTTTTTCTCTGTTTTTGCTCTTCCTGACTTAGGTAATAATAACATATTTGTTTCATAAAAAGAATTTTGTAGGACTCCTCTGCCTATTTTCCCAAATAGTTTATACAGTATTATTCTTTATATTATATATTAATTATTCTTTAGATTATATTTAATCAATTAATTATATCATTAATTACTTACATATTAATTATTGTATAATTAATATATAATATATTATTGTGTGTTATAATATATAATTACTGATTAATACACAATATATTAATTATATTATATTTAATTGATGTTATAATTAATTAATATTATTTACATTATATATTAGTTATTCTTTAAATGTTTGATTGAATTCAATTGTGAATCCATCTGGCCCTGGGAATTTTTTCTTAGGGAGTTCATTGATAGTTTGTTCAATTTCTTTTTCTAAGATGGGATTATTTAAGTATCCCATTTCCTCTTCTGTTAGTCTGGGAAATTTATATTTTTGTAAGTATTCTTCTATTTCAAATTTATTGTCATATAATTGAACTAAATTTCATGTTGTTGTTGTTGTTGTTTTTAAGCCCTTACCTTCCATCTTAGAATCAATGTTAAGTATTGGTTCTAAGGCAGAAGAGTGGTAAAGGCTAGGCAATGGGAGTTAAGTAATGGCCTAGGGTCACATAGCTAGGAAGTATCTGAGATCACATTTGAATTCAGGACCTCCCATCTCTGGGCCTGGCTCTCAATCCACTTAGCCATCTAGTTGCCCCCAAATTTCATATTTTTTAAAAATTATTTAAAAACATTTTTCGTTGACATTTTATGTTTTTTATATCGCCAAATTTTCTCCCAGTATCCCACATAACAAATAACTTCCCCTTCTCAGAGAGCCATCCCATGTAATAAATCACATTTTGTAAAGAAAAAATAAAAAGGGAGAGAAAAATAAGTAAAACTGATAAATATATCAAAAAATCTAAAAGTTTATGCAATGTTCCATCCTGCAACAGAGTGAGGTGGGAATGTCTTTTCTTATCTCTTCTTTGGAATTATTCTTCGTTATTTTGCAGTTTTCACTTTTGATGTGTGTGTGAGTGTGTGTGTGTGGATAGTTGCTGTTCTTTCTATTTCTATTATTGTCATTGGTTCATTGTTCTTTTGGCTCTAATTACTTCACTCTGCATCAGATAATGTAGTTCTCACCATGCTTCTTTGTATCCACTATTTTTATCATTTCTTCTTCATAATTATTTAAAAAATTTAAATCCTTACCTTCTGACTTAAAATTGATACTTAAAATAAAGTTGATACTTAGAAGTATTAATTCTAAGGGAGAAAAGCAGTAAGGCTAGGCAATTAGGGTTATGTGACTTGCCCAAGGTCTCACTACTAGGAAATTTCTGAGATCAGATTTGAATGCAGATTTTCCCAACTCCAAGCCTTGCACTCTATCCTTTACACTACCTAGCTGCCCCTGTATTTGTCATTTATTACGATGTATTGATATTCTTTTAAATTCACATGCCCACAATTTATTTAGCCATTCCTCAACTGATGAATATCTATTTTGTTTCCAGGCCATTGCTGCTACAAAACTTTGTTTTTGTAAATATACTGATATATACAGGAATTTCTTATTAATCACCTATCTATGGTGTATGTCTAGTAGGTGAACTTCTGGATCAAATGTTATGGATATTTTAGTCACTTTATTTGAATAATTCCAAATTGCTTTCTGAAATGTTTATACTATTTCACAGTTCCACTAACAATGCACTAGTATGCCTATCTTCCTTCTAGCAGTGAGTCCTCCTATCTTTTGTTATCTTTGCCTATTTGGTGAATACAGGGTAAATCCTCAAGGTTATTTCAATTTGCATTTCTCTTATTATTAATAATCTAGGGCCATCTTATATATGGTTAATATTTTGGAATTTTTCCTTTGAGAACTGTGTGTGGATTATCCTTTATCACTCATTTTTTGGCTTTTGGATTTGACCACAGATTCAGCAATTATAAATAATTATAAAGAAGAAAGTATAAAAATGGTGAATACAAAGGAGCATGGTGAGACCTACATTATCTGATGCAGAATGAAGTAATCAGAGCCAAAGGAATAACAAACCAATGATAATAATGGATCCAGTTAGTCAGAAGGGAATTGAAATGTATGTGCAAAGATAACCTTATTCTGAAGTCTTCAAGAACATATTTCAAGATAGTGTCATAATTTTACCTTTACATCTTTGCCTTATGGTTTTAAGCTCTACTGCAAATGCATTTTTTAGAGCATGGGCTAATGAAGAGCATGTTATATAGTCAGCTCTACTTCAACATCATTTGAATATGCAAACTCCAATGTCAAACTGAGCATGAAATTCTATGAGGCATAGACTCCAATATCATTATCCATTATTCTACTGAAATGAAAGTGAAGATAGAAAGCAAGCTTTTATTTAATTTAAGTTGCATGAAATAGCTTTTGCAACTGAGACATTCCTTATGTTTTTCAATTTGGACTTTAGTATACAGTTCCAGCTTGGCAAAATGCATTCCAAACTCAGCATTTCTAACGTAATAATTTGTGTTTGACTTATATTAGATAAATCTGTGATGAAGAGACTTTTATTACATTGTTGGTTTTATTTAGTCATCTGCAAATGTATTTGCCAATAATGACCAATCTCATGCTGGTCACTGAAACACATTGCTTATCATACTGAATTAGGGATAGGAATAGGGATTGGACCTATGACTTCTGTGTAGGGAGCTCCTGGATGAGGAAATTCCCTCTATAAATATAAGTCTGTGCCTTCTCTGTAACTTCACAGTTTTAGAGAGTTGTCTAGAACACAAAGAGGTTTTAAGTGACTTACCCAAAGTCTTATAGCCTGTATGTGTGAGACATAGGAGCAGAATTTAATTCTTACATACTCCAGGGCTAGAACCATATACTGTATACTATATAACATATAATATACTATCGTATATTATATGCTCCAGGGTTGAGAAAAATAAGAAAAAAATTATGACACATGACTACAGATTGGAAGAGGATCTCGTTGAATCCAATAAAAAAATTTAAGTGCCTTTTATAGGCACAGCATTATGCTAGGTGTGAAGGGTACAAAGACAAAAATGAAGTAATTCCTCCTTTCACAAGATTTACATTCTACCAGAGTCAAAAAGGGAGGAAAGGTGGCCTTGGTGTTGGCAACCTTGCTGATTTTATTGACTGGAGGTTAACTGAAGAATTTTTTTGATTGCTAAAGGAAAATATTTAAAAATGAACAAGATATGAAATGAAAGCTCTCTTTCAGCAGTTGGAAAAACATAACCCTTTATCTGTTTCTTCATTTACTATTAGCATTTCCTTTTAGAGAGTATTTGATATTTGTCCATCTTACTTAACTAAAGACTTACTTTTAGGAGAAAAAGAGGTATACGCAGAGAGAGCTCATTGCTTGGGATAAGAGAATGTTCCTATATGCCTTGCATTCTATTTTTCTTGAGTGTTATTTCTCTATTATTTCCCAGGAAATCTCATTTTTTGGGTTGAGATATTTGCCTTTGGATATAGGAGAGGGTTGGAATGTTAGCCATCACAGAGATTTTGAACACAGGACCTCCTGTCTCTAGGCCCAGATCTAATTCACTGAAACACCTAATTGATTGTTAAAGTCCTTTTTAAGCTCTACTAAGAACTCTTTCTGGGTTTGTGCCCATTTTACACTTTCTTTGAGGCTTTGTAAGTAGCTGTTTTGACTTCACTGTCTTCTGAATTTGAACCCTGATATTCTCTATCATCATAGTTACTGTCTATAGTCAGGCTATTTCTCTCTTGTTTACTGTTTTTTTTTTCTTTTTAAACAGCCTATTTCTTGATTGTTAACTTAATGTTAGGACTCAGATACACTCCTGGGCTATGGGGGATTAATGTTTCAGACTTCAAGTTTTACATGCTATTATTTTCTGGGCTCTATATGGAGGTCTTTGACTTTTTAGTTCTTTCAGTGATCTATGCTCCAAGGTCAGGTGTGATCACTGCTCCTCTGCCTCACACCTCGGTCTATGAGTGACCTCAGGTGCTCCTCTCCACCCCTGAACCATGACCAGGGTCCGTAGCTCCACTGTTGCCCCCAAACTCTCTTACTCCCTGGGGTCCCTTCTGTGGTTGCAAATGCCAGTTTGTCCCTCATCCCTGGAATCAAAACCAGGTCCTCTGCTCTCCAGTGAGTGACCTCAACCAAAAGGGTCCCTGCCTGCCCCTCTGTGACCAAACTCACTAGCATAATATGCTCACTCTTCCCCACAAGATCCCATCTGGTGGTCACTATACTAGGGCCCCTCCAGAGCTAGAGGAGGCATACTGCCATTTTCCCCTTGATCATCTATGGGACCCCAAAACTAAGCCAACTCCCAGGGCTTGCTGTTTTTTGATTCAGTAGGTATCTGCATTTCCCTCCAGCCAGACCACCTCCTGGGGAGTTTAAATCAACCTTTAATTATTTCTGCCATTCCAAAATTCACCTTGAGGCATTAATTTAAGGTATTTAGGAATTATGGTAGTTGGCTTATCACATTGTTTGCAGTCCAATGAAGCTTGATGTCTGTCTTTCCAGCTTTACATGGTTGTTCTTCAAGGTGTCCCTTAGTGGAGGCCTCAAGGAGTTTGATGTTTTTGTCTCACCAAAAGAGCCTCTAAATGTCAATGAATAACATTGACCTTAATCTTTACAGATTGAACAACACAAGAAAGATATTGAAGAAACAAAAAAGATCATGGATGTTCCAGATCTAGCAGCCAAGGTAGGTGTCTGAATGTGTCTGTCCAATGCCTTCTGACTCTGCTGTTTTCACATTCCAGCTAAAGTCCCAAGCCCTGCTCTTCTCACAGACCAGGTACACATGCATACCACCAGATCCAAGGAACATGGATAAGTCAGGATACTCTACTCTACTCTACTCTACTCAGACGTGCACACAGTTTCTGGCCACTAGGTAGGGCCCCAAAGTAGACAAAACCTAGGGAATATGGCAGAGCCAGGAGGCTTCTCCACTCATCCATGTCCATAGTGCCTGGCCATAAGATAGAGCCAAGGTGTAGATGAGGCCCTGGGGAATATGACAGAGCCAGGAGGCTTCTCCACTCATCCATGTCCATAGTACCTGGCCATAGGATACAGCTAAAGTGTGGATGAGGCCCTGGGGAATATGGCAGAGCCAGGAGGTTCTGCTATACTCACGAATATCCACAATGCCAGGCCATAGAATAGGGCTGTGGGATAGACAGACCTTTAGGTAACATGTATGAGCCAAAATTTTCTACTCTTTCTCCCTTATAATGTGGTTTCCTATTTTTCATATCCTTATAACCTTCCAAACATTGGTACTTTCCACCTCCTCCTCCAACATTTCCTTTCTAGGAAATTTCTCATCTAGGTTTTGGCTTCATCAGTCGAACCCATCATTCAATAAACATTAAGCGCCTGCTATTGGTCAGGCATGGTGCTAAATTCTAAGGATAAAAAATATGTCAAAAAACTGTCCCTGCCCTCAAGGAGATCACAACTTTGTGGGAGAGACAATATGCTAGAGAAAATGCCAGGGCCAAGAGATGGAAAGTCTTGTTCATCCAAACAGCCACAAGGCTAGTGTCACTGAATGGAGGAGTACATGAAAGGGAATAAGGTATTAGAAGACTGAAAAAGTAGAAGGGCTCATGTTAGAAAGTGGAAGAACGAGCCAGTCTCACCAAGGAAATAGACTGGTAGTTTGGCCAACATATTTTAGATCCTTAAACACTGACATTTTCTGCTTAGGCTCCCATTTTTTCTGTCTCTTTCTTCAGTCCTATTCTTCTTCCTCCCTACATTCTTCAGAGAATCTTCTCTTTTTACATCTTCATTTTTTTCTCTCTTTTCCCCAGTCCCTTAAAGATATCAGACGAGAGACTGAGGAGAGGGGAATGATTGTGCGAAGGATCCCGGTAAGTCAGGGTGGGAGTCGGATATCAACAGGCATAGCAGCTGTACCTTTACTTGTAATAGCAACAGTCCAACTGCCCTGCTGGCTGGAAGGCAATGATAATTCCTTGCATACTATGAGTGCTTATTAAATATTTGCCAGGTTTGTTCACTTGAATCCAATTGACAGTAGTGTTAGCCATGGGGCTAGTTTGGATTGGGTCTGGGTTTGAGGAAAATCATGAACTGGGATACATTTGGCCAGGACTCAAGGAAAGAAGAACCCACTTAACAAGTCTGAACTGGGAAAACATGGTTGTACAGCTATTTTCCTGTGGAAGATTTAGTGGGATTTAGTCCAGTATAAATCAGAGGTGTAGCATGGCTACCCCAAAAGCTAATGTACATTTAGGTTGTTTTAAGAGAGTTTGAGAAGTATGAGGAAAAATAAAAAGCTTGCTCTTTCCTGGTCAGATCACACTTGGAGTATTATGCTCAGTTTTTGAGGCCCCATTTTTAGCAAGGACATTGACAAGTTCAAGCAAATTCAGGGAAGGATTAGTAGGACAGTAAGATACCCTCCATATATATCACTTGAGAGGGGAAAAGAGTATAAGAATGTACAAAGCATCTGTTTTGTGTCGGGTATCACGCTAAGTGTTTTAAAAATATTTCATTCAATCCTCACAATAACCTGGCAAGGTAGGTACTATTATATCCATTTTATATTTGGGGGAAACTGAGGCAAACAGGGTTAAACCAGACTTGCATAGGGATACCCATTTAGTAGGTATCTGAAGTCTGATTTGAACTCAGGTCTTCCTGACTCTAGTCTGAGTGTTTTATGCAATGTACCCACCAAGCCATCTACAGCTGCCACTTGAAGAAGTATGGAATGTTTGGTCCAGAAAAAGGGAAATCCGAGAGAGGACTTGATTACTGTAGAAGAGGAATTAGATTTGTTCAGCTTGGCTTCAGAAGGCAGAACTGAGGCAACAAGGAGAAACTGAAGAAAAATTAGTTTAGGCTTGAAGTTTTAAGGAACCAGGGAAATTTCCTACCAATGAGAATCATCCCAAAGTAGACTGGATTGCTCAAGGAGGGAATGGTTTTTTCCTCTCTAGAGGTGTTTAAATGAAAGTGAGGTTACCCCTTGTATGTGTATTGTAGCAGGAATGCTTTGTTCAATTATGGACTCATACTGAATGATTCTTGGGGTCCCTGAGGTCCATTCTAACACTGGGAAACTGGGGTTCTGGATGCCACAATTGCTCAGGCTAAGGCATTCAATGGGCAGAGATGTTTTTTTTAACATTTAATAATTTTTATTTTTTAGAAAAGTTAAACTTTGAGGTATGTGAGGCCTCTGAGCAACTAGGTGACACAATGGATAGAGCATCAGATCTGGAGTTGGGAAGACCTGAATTCAAATCTGACCTTGGTCACTTACCAGCAGTGTGACCTTGGGCCAATCACTTAATATTTATCTCTATTTGCCTCAGTTTCCTCTTCCTTAAAATGAGCTGGAGGGGGCAGCCAGGTAGCTCAGTGGATTGAGAGTCAGGCCCAGAGATGGGAGGTCCTGGGTTCAAATCTGGCCTCAGATACTTCCTAGCTGTGTGACCCTGGGCAAGTCACTTAACCCCCATTGCCTAACCCTTACCACTCCTTCTGCCTTGGAACCAATACACAGTATTGATTCCAAGACAGAAGGTAAGGGGTTAAAAAAATAAGATAAAATGAGCTGGAAATGGAAGGATGACAAACCACTCCAGTATCTTTGCCAACCCCAAATGGGGTCGTGGAAGACTTGGATGCAACTGAAATGATTGAACAACGACAATATAATGCCTGAGGCAGGGTTTACAGAACACTTTTCTTACAACAACCCAGTGAAGTAGGGAGTTCAAGCATCATTTTCTCCTTTTTTAATTTATTTTTTAAAAACCTCTTAACTTCTTTCTTGGAATCAATGCTATGTGATGGTTCTAAGGTAGAAAAGCAGAAGAAGCAATAGGAAGACTAAGCAATTGGGTTTAAGTGACTTTCCCAGGGTCACACAGCTAGGATTTGAACCCAGGACCTCCAGTCTCCAGTCTTGGTTCTCTATCCATTGATCCAGGCACCTAGTTCATTTTTTGAATGAGGAAAATGAGATTTGAAGGAATTTAAAGTGACTTGCCCACAGTCATATAGCAGAAACGTCAGAGCTAGGATTTGAATCGAAGTCCAAGATACTTCCTTTTATAGGTGCCCTGACTATTACAACAATGCCACTATAAGGTGGTGGTGGTAGGAATGGTAAGTCAGGACAAATATGAAACTTAGCAATTGCCTGCATGTGGGCAGGAGCAATGAGGGAGGAGGAAGAGCCAAAGGTGACTGAATTTTTGAGCCTCTGCCACCATGAGAAAGATGGCACCATTTCCAGAAATAGGAAATCAGTTACAAGGATTCTATGGGAGAAGGAACTCCCTTTGGGATGCATCATGCTTAAGGGCCCAAGAAGACATACAGTTGGAACCATCTGAAAGGCTATTGGAGACGTAGGTCTGGAGCTAAGGGGAGATGCCAACAGAGAAGGTGTCGATTTGAGAAGTTTCTGAGAGTAGCAGGAATTGAAGCTCTGGAAATAGAGAAGAGTGCTAAGAGAGTAGATGAGGAGACAGGAGAGGGCCAAGCACAGAACTTGAGAGGAATTCAAGAAGAAAAAACAAAGCTGAGGAAGGAGCCATAGTTCCTTCATTATTTCCCATCTCTCCAATGATCATTTAAAACATTTTTAAAGTTATTTTCATCAAAATGTCATGGAAATATCTTATATTGGTCTAGTAAGATATGAATTCTTTTTTCCTTCAGCAGAAAATAAATTTTCTTGCCTATCAGGAAAATAGTAAAAATGGGATTTTCTTTCAGCTTCAATTTTTTTTTAAAGAAAAGGTCAAAGTAAAAGTAACTTTATTAAGGGATTTTCTAGAAATTGTTGTTATGTGGAAATGGCATTTTCCCTGTACCTTTCAATTATTTCTTATCAGAATTTAGTGTTGGCAGGAAAGCATAGGGAACTCCTGGTGAGGAAAATCCTCCTACCAATGCAGGCTTCTCTGCAATTTAAGAATCTTAGATATTTAAAAACCATTTTTCTTTCAGCTCTATATCCCAATATTAGAAGTATTATTACTCTCATTTTACAAATGAGGAAACTGAGGCACAAAGATAATATATTTTGCCCGAGATCACACAGGTTGTAAGTGGAAGAGATGAAGAAACTCTAACTCAAGTCTTCTGATTCCAAGAAAACTCTTCTTTCCAATATGTTACATTACATTACATCAGCCTATTGGAAGATGCCTTTGTTTCTTAACCTCAGATATTTTTACTTTGGGGGAAAAAAAAGATTTTAATTCAACCACTAATCCGCAAGGGAAATTGAAAAACTTCGCAACCTAGTTTTCAGAAATGACTAAGTTCAGTTTGAAAGTCTGGAGAAACTCTTGAGAGCCCCTTCTCAGAATGATGTTTTTAGGCAAATAAAGTAGAATAAGTAGAAATACAGGAAAAATCAATTTTATTAAAATATTGCTATCAAAACATATTTTTAGATGGATTCTCAGAGCCCAGATTAATAATTCCTATGAGATCAGGTGGCATTGTAGGATAGCAGAGAGCTTGTTGCCTTTGAACCAAGATTTGGGGAAGGTCTACCTCTGACACATAGGGTTTGAAGACTACTGACAAGTCATTTAAATGTGAATTGTCCCCAGGTTACTCTTTAAGAAAAAACAAACCAAATCCTGACCTTCCATCTTTTTTTTTCTTTAAACCCTTACCTTGTGTTGGTTCCAAGGCAGAAGAGCAGTTAGGGGCTAGATAATGGGGGTTAAATGACTTCCCCAGGGTCACACAACAAGGAAATATCTAAGGTCACACTTGAACCCAGAACCTTTCCTGTCTCTAGGTCTGGCTCTCTATCCACTGAGTCACCTACCTGACCCTTCCCATCTCTCCCCCAACTACTTTTTAAGACTATAAATTACAAATGATTCTTCTCTTACCCAGGAAAAACAGAGAATTTATCAATAAAAGTGTATTTAAATATAAGATGCATTTTTAAAGTATTTCTGGATGAATTTCTTACTACTTTAAGGAAAAGGACTAAAGACTGCCACTGAAAATTCATAGGATTTGCAGACTCAATTTTTTTGGAAACCTTTCCCTCTGTCTTAGTATGAATTCTAAGATAGAAGCGTAGTAAGGGCTAGACATTGCTAGACTTGCTCAGAATCACACAGCTAGGAAGTGTCTGAAGTTAGACTTGAACCCAGGTCCTTCTGACGCCAGGTCAGACTCTCTTATCTACCAAGCCACCCTGTTGCCCTTATTTTTTTTTTTTCATTTGTAGCCTTCAGCATTACTGTCTTGATGTTTCTAAACTCTAGTAATGTATTTTCATATATAAATAAGTATTTAGGAATCATATATAGTTTTAGGTATATATGTATATATAAATATAGTTATATATAGGAAATTATATATAAATCACTTTAGTCCTGAAAAGCCAAACATCTTTTGTTTGCTAAAAAGAACGATATTTTATTTTGCTATTTTAAATTATTTTCTAAGAATAGAGTACAATGTCCCAACCCTTGGAAAAAAATATTCTCCCCTGTTCACTCTGGCATTCAAAATCAATTTGGTTTTCATGCCTCTAATTTTCTATTTATTTCTCTGCTAATGTTTGTTATTTATAGGTATCTGGTTCAGTAAAAAGTGTATTGATAGGATTTTAGAATATTAAACATTTGTTGATTGCCAACTAGTGAACTTGGTTCAGGGACTTTCAGGTAGTCATTAACCTACCTACTTAATCATACTTATTTTTGGAAACCCATGTCATTTGGTGGGAACAGAGCACATGCTGAGAGATAAACTGAATGTTTAGTTAGAACAAAAAAAAAGTTATAAACATTACTGTCTTATTTCCATTTATAAAATGTCTTGCAATCTAAAACCCATATTTGTACATCGTGTTTTTGTTTAAAGTTTGTTTTTCGATATCTTTAAAATGCTCGAGATTCAGGTTTTGTAGAACAAAGCTAGATTAATTCCGGGAAGATATTTTTTTTCTTCTGAAGAAATGTGCCAACTAGTTAGCAGAGGTTCTAGCAACTACCTAGCTGGAAAGACTTTAAATATAACTCCAATGCTTGACTGTATCTCCTACGTTGTAGTTTGGAGAGGCATCCTACCCAGGTTCTAAACCATTTGGGTCTGATCACTCATGAAACAGATAAAAATACAAAACAGCTCTTAATTTTCTGCAATCTCCTAACTCTTCTATAGTAACAGTGGGTACCATATTGGAATATGGTATAAATAAACATTAACTATTCATATTTTAACATAATTTGTCTAATGACCAAGGAATTAATACAGTATGGGAGAAATTTCAGTCCATCTATAATAATAATCTTACTGTTGTTCAGTCATTTTTTTCAGATGTGTCTGACTCAAAACTCATTTGGGGTTTTCTTGGCAAAGAAACTAGAGTAATTTGCCATTTCCTACTCCAGCTCATTCTACAGATGAGGAAACTGAGGCAAACAGGGTCAAGTGACTTGCCCAGGGCTACACAACTAATAAGTGTTTGAGGCTTGATTTGATCTCAGAAAGATGTCTTCCCAATTGCAGGTCTCACACTCTATTCACTGTGCCTCTTTTTACCATCAGAAGATGGAAAGAAATTTCAGGAAACAAATTCCAGGAAAAATACATTTCAGATTTCCCACTGAGAAAGGAATAGAGGAATTAGCAGAGTTAATACCATTTGTTACTCAAATGTAAAATGAGAACCTTGGTTTTCTCATCTTGCCCAACCCATGATGAGCATCAAGAAAAAGAACACCAGGAAGATATTTGTAGATCACATGACAGCAATCATTTTAAGAGATTGAAGAAATTATCTGTCAATTTGACAAAGAACTCCCAATTAAGTCAACAGACACTTTGGTTCTCCATGATTTCAGTGAGAAAATGGGCACAAGAAAATACAGGGGAAAGAATCATGGAAAATAAGGCACAGAATCAAAAAAAGAAAACCCTGAATAGAATTGAGAAACTGTATGCTGATTCAATATAAGTACCAGGTTTAGAAATAAAACATGCCAAGTACATGCCAAGAACTTGATAGCATCATAAGATGACTCTCTTATCAAGAAATCATGATTACCCATATAATAGTCTCAAAAATCAGATGCCTCTGGGCAGTCAGATCATCAACTAGATAAAGCAAGAAAATTCCAAAATAAGATAAAAAGATAAAGGTGAAAAGATATCCTTACATGCCATCTTAGTGTAATGAAAAAAGCCCTAAACATGACAATTTGCCGTATTGCCAAAATAAGAAATCCTGCTTCTAGAATGAAAATGCTCCATTCCTGATTCCCCTTGCAATAAACCAATTAACTTTTCTAGACCAAAGTTTCCTCATTCAGACAAAAAGAGTTGCATTAGATTATCTTTACAGTCTCTTCCTTCTCTGATTCTTTTGATCTTGTGATTACGATTACTCCAACCTGGTTTGTTCAATCAAATTCTCAACCTGAATAAATGGGGAAAAATGGGCAAGAAGTAAAGGCATTTGCTTTATCACCACTGCTAAAAAGCTTTTAGCAGATTCAAAAGTGGACACAGCAAGGAGACCAAGAGAATCCAGAAAACACATCATCCAGCAAACGCTTCCAGCCAGGGTGCATTTTAAAGTAAAAACTTCTTTTCAAAGCATTATGGAAGAAGCTGCTAAGTATTACTAATGATGACTTAGGTTTCAAAAGTGGCATAAAGTGTATCATCAAGGGTGTGGTTTTTTTTGTTTTTTTTTTTTTTTTTTTTATTCTGGGACTCCATTCTAGGAGCATAGGGCTACAACCAGTAGGCAATGGGTCACACTGTCGCTCAGGGTCACCCAGCTGGGAAGTGTCTGAGCCTGGATTTGAACCTAGGACCTTTCGTCTCTAGGCCTGGCTCTCAATCCACTGAGCTAGCCCAGCTGCCCCTACTTAAGGTTGCAGTTTCTTTAGCAGATGTAGTTTTTACAGGGTGGGGTTGCTAGCCCCACGCCCAACCCTCCTCCTTTTTCATCCAGGATAGGGACCGTCCTTGGCCCAGGAGTGGTAAGGGTGGGCAATAGGGGTCAAGTGACTTGCCCAAGGTCACACAGCTGGAAGTGTCCGAGGCCAGACTTGAACCTAGGACCTCCAGTGTCTAGGCCTGGCTCTCAATCCACTGAGCCACCCAGTTGCCCCCAAGGGTGTGTATGACTAGAAAAAAGAGAGAGGATGATCATGCAGCATCAGTTAGAGACAATAGATAAGTGGCTCAAAAAGAACTATATTAGAGTCCTTGAGATATTAAATGGACCACAAGATATATATGTATATGCATATATACATATACAGATTTGAATGTAAACAGTTTTATCTGTTTTAGCTCCTTATGATTGATCATTTATGCTTACCTTTTTGTTCCTTCTAACTCTTGTGTTTGAACTTCAAAGAGTCTATACAACTCTGGTCTTTTCATCAGGGATGCTTAGAAGCCTATTTCATTTAAGATCCATTTTTCCCTTGATAGGATTATATTTTGTTGGGTAAGTTACTCTTGGTGTAAGATCATAGCCTTTGCTTTCTGGATATCATATCCTAAGTTCTCTGTTCCTTTATAGTGGTTTCTACTAAATTGTGTGTGATTGTAAATGTAACTCCTCAGAGCTTGAATCCTTTATTTATGACTGCTTGCAGTATTTTTTGTTTGACCTGGAAACCCTGGATATTGGCTATAATCCTGGAAGTTTTTATTTGAGAGTTTCATTCAGGAGGTGATGGATGAATTCTTTTTATATCTACTTGACCTTTTGGTTCTAAGAGATCTGGGCAGTTATCTTTTAATATTTCTTGAAACATGATGTCTAGGTTCCTTTTTGGTAATGACATTCAAATAGTCCACTGATTCTTAATTTTTTCTCCTCCATCTGATTTCTAAGGGCAATTCTTTTTCCTTTGCAAGACCTTATGGTTTTTTTCTTTCATTTTTTACTTTGTTTTAATATCTTTTATTATTTCAAGGAGTCACCAACTTCTATTTGATCTTTTCTAATTTTGAGGAAGTTTGTTGTTTGGGCAAGTTTCTTTATTTCTTCTGTCAAGCTGCTGATTCCCATTTCAATTCTCTCTAATATAGGTCTCACTTCTTTGCCAGTTTCTTTCTCTACCACTCTCATTTTATTTATCAAAATATTTTACAACTCCTTTCTAAACTCTTGCTCCATCTCATCAGGAATTCTAGTTGAATTTGTACCCAAGCTATGCTTTTATCTGAGACTTTTCTTATTGATGTCATTCTCTTCTACTGGGTTTGTGTCTTGAAAATCTTTCAGCATAATAGATTTTTGTGGTGAAATATTTTTTTTGGTTTATTGTTTTTTTTTTGATTATTCATTCTTCCAGTCTTCTTCCTGAGTGGAAGGAATGTTAAGACCAGCCTCTGCACACTTCTGGAGGGAAGATCTGAGTTAATTCTATTGCTGCTTTCATAGGAGTATAGAGTATTGTGTTATTCCAGGATCTCAGAGCAACCCAGCTCTCAAAGCGAGACAATTCAAGGCAAAGTTTTATTGCTATCCCCTGATCTGAACTCTCTGAGCAACAGTAAATTGCTGCTAAACTCAATTTCTACCAGCCAGCTGGGAATCTCTGCTTACTTAGGGTAACAGAAATGTAGATTATGATTACTATTTGATTTGGAATTCCTGTCCTTGTTATTCTTCTGCAGGCTTCAGACTGAACCAAAAGCTGGAACTGTGTCACTGCTCTCCTCTTGTAGTCTGAATTCACCATACCACTCCTGCTTGCTTCTGAACTTGCTTTTCTCTATATATAAATAGCCTAGGAACTACCACTACAACTTACCCCAGAATGCCACCTCTAGGTTTAAGTCCCCTCCTCATTCTACCTTGGATCCATGACCCGGAACTTGGAGAATGAGTGACAAAGCTTCCAGATGACACCCATTCGCTTTGTGATGCCCTGATATGGGTTGGGAACTTCTTCGTGCCCTGGCACATAGCCTCTCCCTGGGCACTATAATGTTCTACATGTTGCCTCCTCTCCAGACCTCATCTTCAGGGTCCACAAATCTTTATGGCTGTCTCCTACTGCTGATCTGGGCTAGAAAAATGACTCACTGTGATTTTTTTCCTTCAGTTTCCCCATCAGCATTTGGCCTGATGCAAATGCATGTTGACTAAATTCAGATCTGTTTGGAGGAGGATTTTTTTAAGTGGGAAGTGGAGCAGAAGCTCACTGTACTGCTTCTTTTTGGTTTGCCATCTTAGTTCTGTCTCTTAAAGTGGTATCTTTTTTTATGCCATCAGCTCAATCCCCCATTCACTGTGTCCTCCCTCACCCCTATTGTTAGCTGCCAGTTAACATATTGGTTCTATTTAACTAATTCTCATTGATTAGCTTTTTAAAAGGGGATATTTACTTTATAGATATACCCCAAGAACAGAAAGAGAAACATTTCCCCTCAACATTCCCCTGAGAGACAAGATTGAATATAGTTTCTACATAGCATGAAGTCCCGTGTGGTTCACATCCAACTATTGTATCATTTCTGAATGGGTCTGCCTCTCAGCTTTCACTTATATAGGGCACTGAAGGTTGCTCCTGGCTTTTCCGAGCCTTGATGCTGAACTGATGGGCTACAGAACCTTGTATGGACCGCACTCTTGGACTCACTTTCCTGACCTCTTGAAGCTCCCATGGTTCTAATCATTTCCAATCTCCTGTACGTAGAAACAAGAAAAACAAATACAGAGGCAAAGAACTGAGAACCACATTCATGGTCCACAACTCAGCCTCAAATGAGGAGAGTCTCAGGTTCCTCCCCATAGAGTATCTTCTTTCTTAACATAGTAAAGCTGGGAAGGAGAGAGTCAGACCAAAAGCAAGAGGTCCCAGTTGACTAGTGCCTTTTGAATGGAATGCAGTTTGGCTTATGTGACTGATGAAAGAGGATCCTCTTTACCGTGGGGTAGGCGAACCTCAACCAGTTACAGAATGTCTGCACATACCCCAAAGCCCACCTGAGGATGCCATCAGCAGAACACTTCATATGTAGTCACAAGAGCTGAGTTCATTGGCCAGCCCCCTATTAGAGCATATGGCTAATGGGAGGTGAATTCAAAACTAGAACTCAGATCTGACTCCCTGGGCAGCCCCTTCCACTTCATCCCTCCATCTTTTCCAGTTTGATTTGCTGCATTTTCCATACAATAGAACCTGTGGTTTCATTGTTAGGAATCACCCACCTGCCAATTATATCTCTCCCTTAACTTGGAGTCTTAGAGGGTTGCCAGAGGTTAAGTGGCTTGCCAGAGGTCACTTAGCTAGTAAGTGTTAAAGGAGGATTTGCTCCCAGATCCTTTTGACTCCAAGATGATGCTTAATTCACTGGACCAGACTATTTCTCTCTTATGATCACTGTAGGTCATGTTGCCATTTTATATTGTAGCTAAAAGGAAATTGTATTATAGGACAAATGGGCAGAGAAAAAACACTTTGGAAACTTTTTGTATTGCACTGTACTTTTCCTTCAGAGCTTTCTTATGTTGTTAGAATGCTAACCAAGTGGAAGATTAGCTTCTTCAGAGAATAAAATAATACAAATTAGGCTATATTATTTCTTTCTGATTGCTTTTTTTCTCTTGGCATCAGTGGAGAAAGGAAACTACTGCTGTTAGCGTTCAGCTGTGATGTTAGCTGTCATTTTGTTCACTGTTTATATTGCAACACTGATTAGGTTGAATAATATATAGATAGAAGAGTACCAGACACCTGCATCAATTCTAAAGGCTTTTACCTCATACAGATTTTGTTTGCACAGAAAAATTGGCTTTGTTACAGCCAGGAGAATTGGATTTTTCGTGTATAGCAAAAACAATAAATTCCAAATGCATGTGCACACACATATATGTATATACACAAATATATACACATACATGTACACACGCACATATAGCTTGTGTTCCAGTTATTATCTGTAAGTAAATCCAGTAGGAATCTGAGAAATGCTTTCTTCCAAAGCTCATTAGGATCACAGATTTGAATCTAAAAAGGATCTCAGGGGTCATCTGAGGTTCACCTTATTTTACAAAGGAGCAATTTGAAAGGAGACTTTTTACTTCATATAAGATTATAGCTGGATAATTTAGTGGTAGATTAAATAATCTTTTCTTTTTTGTTATTTATTTATTTAATTAATTTAGAATATTTTTCTATGGTTACATGATTCATGTTCTTTCCCTCCTCTCCTCCCACCCCCTTCCCGTAGCCAATGAGCAATTACACTGGGTTTTACATGTGTCATCGATCAAGACCTATTTCCATATTATTGATATTTGAACTAGGGTGATCGTTTGAAGTCAAAATCCCCAATCATATCCCCATCAACCCATGTGATCAAGCAGTTGTTTTTCTTCTGTGTTTCTACTCCCACAGTTCTTTCTCTGGATGTGGATAGCATTCTTTTTCATAAGTCCCTCAAAATTGTCCTGGATCATTGCATTGCTGCCAGTAGAGAAGTCCATTACATTTGGTTGTGCCACAGTGTATCAGTCTCTGTATATAAGGTTCTCCTGGTTCTATTCCTTTCACTCTGCATCAATTCCTGGAGGTCATTCCAGTTCACAAGGAATTCATCCAGTTCATTATTCCTTTTAGCAAAATAGTATTCCATCACAAACAGATACCACAATTTGTTCAGCCATTCCCCAATCAAAGGGCATCCCCTCATTTTCCAATTTTTTGCTTCCACAAAGAGCATGGCTTAAATAATCTTTTCAATCAATATTGGATTGAAAAAAATTAAATAAAATTCCAAAGTCTTCAATGCATTATACTAGTTTAAAAAAGATAAGACAGCATCAAAATTTTAATTTAGCTAAGAACTATTGAAAAAATTTTAAGCAAGTTTTCCTTATCTGATAGTAAAAATTTTATGGACTAGTCACAAGTGGAATTATATTGTTTTGGAATTTTGGGAAAAGTCCATTTAAAAAAAATTCAGGTTTCAGCTCTAGCTTCCTTATTTTATCAAATATGACATTTCTTTGTTGCATATTCATTTTTTAAAAATTCATATTCCTTTCTGGGAATCTGTAACATAGCTTTTAATAATTTATAAAGGTATCAGGTCAGACATATTGTAAAGAACAAAAAAGAGAGAATTGAGGGTGAGTAAGCATGATGAAAACATTGTTAGGGTCTTAGGTTCAAAAGGATGTCTAGGAAAGCTGGAAAGAAAGAGAGAGAGAGAAAGAGAGAGAGAGAGAGAGCACGCACATGCAAGCATCCACCAGAAAACAAAAGAAGCTTCATCCATTTTATCTCGGATGTATGACTATGTGTAAGTCTCAAATCTTTTTATTTTCAATCAAAATCATGAATCTCAAGGACTATATTCTCCAAGCTATACCTATCCAGGAATCTCAACACCTCCAGAGATGAACAATTCATTGTCCCTGACTCCTCAACCACCATCATTGTACTTGTAGAGAAGTTCTATTTGTTAGGAAGTCTTTCCTTATAGTAATCCTTAGACTATCTCTCTCCATTTTCCACCCACTGATTCTAGATCTTCCCAATGGGTGAAACTGAGTTAGTCTAATTGCTCTTACTCATGATGGACCTTCAAATAGTTGAAGACAGTTTACCTTCTGAGTCTCCAACACCGGGTGACCTACCGCCTTCTCCCACTTAAGGTTGCTTCCCTGAGTCACCCATACAACTGCCAATGCCTGTTTACACCAGTACCCACCAAGGTGTGAGACCCAGGGAAGTTGCTACTACAACTTTGGGATCTGTGAAGCATCTTCGCTTTATTTACTGTCTCTATTTACTATTTACTATACTATTATTACTCCGAGTCTGTTGAGGAGTCTCCTTATTTATACCTTCTTGAGGGATTCACTATATAGCTCCCTCTTTGAAAGAGTAAGAATATTAAGTGAAGAATTTCCTTCCCTTTCCCACAACAGACATAAGAATTGTCTTATAATCATTTTCAAAAAGATTTGAGTTTTTTTTAAATGTTACCTTCTGTTTTAGAATCAATACTAAAATTGTTTCAAAGGCAAAAAAGTGGTACAGGTTAGGCAATTGGGGGTAAGTGAATTGCCCAGAAACAACCAGCCAGGATGTGTCTGAGGCCACATTTGAACCCAGGACCTCCCAACTCTAAATTGGCTCTCCATTCAGCTGCCCTTGTCACTGTTGTTTTAGAGACTGCAATATGATTTTATTCATTTAGATTTTAGACACTTTAAAACAGAGATTCCTAAGCTTTTCATGTCATAGATGCATTCCTTCTCAAAAGCATGTTTTTAAGTGTATGAAGAAAAATACAAAGAAAGCCAGTTATACTGAAAGAGTTATGAAAAAACTGAAACACACCATTCACAGAACCCAGGTTAAGAACCTCTGCTTTAAAATGATAGAGCTGCATCTGTTTCAGGAAGAGCCATATGTCGTCGTGTTATATGTGACCTTAAGATTCAAATCTTCCAAAAGTATCATCAGTAGCAGTAGTGGTAAATGATTTATTGAAATCCTTCTCTTCCCTTAAGACTCACCTCTGTGATGAAGCCTCCTCTGAGGCCTTTTCCCCTTCCCAGCCAAAATTGATCTCTTCTTCCTGAAATTTCCTTTTTAACAGTTTGCTCAGGTCTTTCCTTTGTTCTTATCACATTCTATCTAGTATCATATTTATTTAAAAATTATGCATATAATATTTCAACAAGAAAAAAATCTGTCTCTCCACTCCAATTGAGAAAGAAAAATAAACAAAACTCTTATTACAAACATGTTTTATTCATTTGGATACATTCACCTCTCCATCACCACTTCTTCTCAGTTATACTTTAAATTTTAAATATTTGGAGGCAGGGAACCATTTTTAAATCTTCATATCTCCAGAGAGGACATAGTTGTTCCTTTATAAATGGTTGTTGAATTTCTCTGTACTCTGCCTCAACTTCCTCAAAGCCCAGAATAATCTCTTTCGGAAATTGGAAGGCATGAAAGTGGGCAGGCATGACTGAGAGGGCATCTGTACTGTTGGAGAGAGAGTACCCACTTGGATAAGAACACAGACTCATCAAAGGATCAAAATATAAGTACAATATCTCTCATTTCCTTCCTCTGGACATTTTTTTCTAGTTTATAATAGTCATACAGAAGGCATGTCTGAAGTTCATCTTGGTGGGGGGATGAGCATCATCTTCTAATCCATTATAATGACATGTTTTATGATATGCCTTCTTGGATATGACATTGTGGCAAGTGACACCCCAACAATCGGAGCCAAGACAGCAATGTGGTCTGTCCTGTGTGTTTTAGTATTTGATTATCAAGCACCTTATATGTTATTCTATAATTGTTCATTATTCCAAAATCTTTCCTCAGCCAAACAAATTGCAAGCTGCATGAAGATTGATTGTCATGTCACCAACTTCTTTGGTATTCTGCTTAGTACCTCCCATGACAATGGGAGGTAATAAATTCTCTAAAGTAATTCTTGATTGATTGGAAAGTGAATAGAAAATATTTATCTATAGTAAGGCTTGGGGCAAGGGAGTGATCTCAGTGATGGTTTCAAAGATGATCCTGATGGTATTGTTTTTCAAAAATTCAAGTGAAACATTGACCACAGTGGTAAATTCTATTATTTATTACTTCCATTAATCAAGGTTGAACCTAATGTGGACAAAGGGGATATATTTAGAAATCTAGAAAAATCAGGGCAGCTAGATGACTCAGTAGATTGAGAGCTAGGCATAGAGATGGGAGGCCCTGGGTTCAAATCTGGCCTCAGACACCTCCAAGCTGTGTGACCCTGGACAAATCACTTAATTCCCATTGCCTAGCCCTTATGACTCTTCTGTCTTGGAATCAATACAGAGTATTGATTCTAATATGGAAGAAAAAGGCTTAAAAAAAGAAATATAGAAAAATCATAATTTGGCAACTGCACTGATTGTCAGGAGAAAGAAAGATGCTTAAGATATAAAATGTGTTCCTTTTCTATGTCAAGGTTATTCCCATTAAGACAGACCCTTGCCTATAATTGAATGGCTATCCTCTTTTATGAACTTATTCCAAAGCAACCTAAACATTTATGTTTTGAATATTTTTCTTAGATCTAAAAATACCAAAAGTATTCTTAAAGATATTTTATTTTGCCAAGTACATGTAATAAGAATTTTCCAATATACTTTTTGAAGTTATAAGATCCAAACTATCTCCTTCCCTCCTCCTTTCTAGAGATGGTAAGCATTTTGATCTGGATTATACATGTATCATCATGCAAAACATATTTTCATATTCTTCATTATTGTAAGAGAAAAATGTTTTTTAAAAAACTTTGTTCGTGATTTGCAGTCATTTATAAGACAAGAGACAACAGGCCATAGTGACAACCATGCTGGTTTGTCATCAGGAAAACCTGGGTTCAAATCTCACCTCTGATACCTACTGAACAAATCACTTAACCCCCAGATATTAGGGTAACTTCCCAGGACTTACCTACTAAGTAATACACAGGTTTCTATCTGCAATGGTGAAGGGAGTTCTTTAACCAGGATTTCCCCATATGAATGAAATCACAGATCCCTCTTGAAAGGGTAAAGTAGAACATTTGACCAAATTCTAAGCAAAATTCCAGAGACTGAACCAATTTGCAGAAAGAGAGAGAATAAATGAATAAAGGATCCTTGGCAAGGTGTAAGAAGGAAGACCATCCCTTCTGTGACTCTCTACCCAATGGAAATTGTTCTGCACTATCAAGCTTCACAGAATTTGGAAGCCATGGTGTTCATTTCCCAAATAGCTTAAGTTTCCTAGATATATTTGATCTTAAGCACATAAAGGACTTGAAAAACAGTTAATATATGTTTATGAAACATGTTGCTGAGTCATCATCCTCTCTCCTCTCCACAGTTGATTTTATTTACCTTCCTCCTAGTTTATGAAGTAGTCTTTTTATATCAACGAATATCACTATTCATTATCACCTCTACCTATTGTTCAGTTGTCAAATGTTTGCACCTGTCAATGAACTGACCACATAGAGACCAGCGTGTGTATTCCAGAGAAAGTGGAATGTCAGCAGCTGACAAAACAGAATCATGGTTTAAAGGGGATGGGGGGAAGAACTTGATAGAATGACATTGAAACTTTAGTTCCAACAGAAGAGCAAACAATATAGTTCACATGTGGGTTGGATTTTTTTAAGAGCCCTTTTTGTTCTATTTTTTAAAAATCAGTGCTTTAAGGGAGCTTAGGTAATCATTACTGGAAGATAGACACTGATTTAGTGCAGCCTCTACTAGCCTCAGCTCAGATATGGCATGATGGAAAGAGGGAGAATGAACTGAGAGTTAGTCTGCTGTATATCTGATCAGATAACAAAGCCTTTTGTAGATGTGAAATCATGAATTTCTTGTTTTTTTTTTAATTTAAAATTTTGTATAACCTGTAACACTTCTGTGTCAGTTGCAAGACAGAAGGGCATCAAGGGCTAGGCAATTGGGGCTAAGTGACTTGCCAGGGTCACACAGATAGGTAAAATAATGAATTTCTATACCAGAAGGAGGCATCTTAGAGATTGTGTAGTCTAGCCTCACCATTTAATTTATTTTTTAATTAATTGATTCTTTTCTGTTACATGTAGAAATACTTTTGGACAATTGTTTTTGAAATTTTAAAAATTAGATTTTTCTCCCTCCCTATCCTCCCCACCTCAACCTCCCATCCTGGTGGTGAATAGTCTGATGTAGGTTATACCCCTACTTTCATGTAATATATATTTACTATGTTGCTCATGTCATGATAGATGATACATATTACAATACAATAGAAATCTCATGAAGGAAATACAGTGGAAGATGGCATGTCTTGATCTGTACTCAGGTTCCAGCATTCTTTCTTTAGCTGTGTATAGCATTTTCATCATGAGTCCTGTAAAGAAATATAATAGCAGCCATGTCGGGTCAAGATTGACAGGCAGTTAACTGCTTAGAATGCAGAATGAACTGAGGTGATGTGGGCTTGGTGTGAGAAAATTGCCCATATAAGGAACAGTTTCGAACCACTCTTGGTCTCTCAGTTTGGAGATATTGGGCTAAGGTGGAGCAGGCATAGCTTATTCTCTCATCACTCAAAAACCAACTTCAACAATAGACTCATCCAACTGTATCCATCAACCTCAGTTTCTCTGACTTATTATCAATAAGAAGAATTACACAAAGCAATCCATCATCAAGAGAGTCACCCTTGACCTTGGGTTGGGTTATCCAGGCCTGGCCAGGCTGCCAACCATACAAAGATCCTTGATCAAATATCATCATCTGAAGATTCAACAATCAACTATCAATTTAGATTAACTTAGGAAATCCCATTTCTCACTTTCCCTCATTTACCCCGTTTCCCCTCTTCCCTGAACTCAACAAAAAGTAAATTATATTTTCCAAGAAGCCAGCTTTACTTGCCTATAATTCTCAAAAGTTCCAGTGAAGAGGCTTCAGTTGTCAGAGTCCTATGACAGTCAGGGAAAGGGTTTTATTTTTAGTATTACCATCATCAAAGTTTAAGAGTAATCCGCAGTCAGAACAAGTTGATTAATTAATTAGTTTAATAGACCCAACATCCTGATCTATTAACTTGTCAGTTAAGGGAATATAGCTATCTCCCTCAACTTGTTAGGGCTTCGGTTAGAACAAGAGGTCAATTGTGTCCCCCAATCAGCTGATCCCTCAAGTTCAAATTGCTAGTCCTAACCAACTGTTTCCTATATTTTGGTACAGGTAGGATCTTTCCCTCATCTCTGTTTAGTCTCTTTGGGATACAGACCTAGTAGTGGTATTGCTGGGTCAGAAGGTATGCATAGCTTTGTGACCCTTTGAGCCTGGTTCTATATTGCTCTCCTGAATGATTGTATCAGTTCACAGTTCTACCAACAGTTTATTAGTGTCCCAGTTTTCCCACATCACTTCCAACATTTATCATTTTCCTTTTTGGTCATATTAGCCAATCTGGTAGGTGTGAAGTAGTATCTCAGAGTTGTTTTAGTTGGCATTTCTCTAATCAATAGTGATTAGGAGTATTTTTTATATAACTATGGATTGTTTTAATATCCTCCTCTGAGAACTGCCTGTTCATAGCCTTTGACCATTTTTTTCAGTTGAAGAATGTTTTGTATTCTTATACATTTGAATCATTTCTCTACATATTTGAGAAATGAGACTTTTGTCAGAGATACTTGTTACAAATTGTTTGCCAAATTTGTTGTTTCCCTTCTAATCTTGGTTGTATTGGATTTATTTGTATAAAACCTTTTTAATTTAATGCAATCAAAATTATTTATTTCATTTTTCATAATGTTCACTATATCTTGTTTGATCATAAATTCTTCCCTTATCCATAAGTCTGACAGGTAAACTTTTCCATGTCCCCCTAATTTGTTTATGGTATAAGCCTTATTTTGACTTTATCCTGGTATATGATATGAGATACTGGGCCATCCCTAATCTTTGCTATACTGCTTTCCTGTTTTTTTAGAAGTTTTGTCAGTGAGTTCTTTTCTCCAAAGCTTGGATCTTTGGTTTTATTGAACACTTAGTTACTGTGAACATTAATTGCAATGTGTTGATTACCTCATCTGTTCCATTGATCTACACTCTATTTCTTAGCCATACCAGATTGCTTTGATGATTTATAGTATAGTTTGTTATCTGGTAAAGTCAGGCCTCTTTTCTTCATATTTATCTTATTAACTCCCTTTATAGTTTTGGTCTTTTGTTTTTCCAAATGAACTTTGTTGTTATTTTTTCTATTTCTGTGAAGTAATTTTGGGGTAGTTTGATTGGTATGTCACTGAATAGGTAACTTAATTCAAATAGGATTGTCATTGTCACTATATTGGCTCAGCCTATCCATAAACAATTAATGTTTTTCCAATTGTTTAGGTCTGACTTTATTTTTGTGAAGAGTTTTTTTTTTTGTAATTGTGTTCATATAATTGCTGGGTTTCTTATAGGAGGTAAGCTTCCAGATATTTTTATGTTGTCGAGTTATTTTGAATGGAATTTCCTTTTCTGTCTTGCTGTAGGATTTTATAAAATAGAAATGCTACTGATTTGTGTGGGTTTATTTTGTTTATTATATTTGCTATTTTATTTATTATTTTATATTTCTGAAGTTGTTATTTTTATTTTTTTAATTGATTCTCTTGGATTTTCTAGATATATCGTCATATCATCTGCAAAGAGTGATAACTTTGTTTCTTCATTGCTGATTCTAATTCCTTCCATTTTTTTCCTGCTCTAATTGTTATAGTGAGCATTTCTAGTACAATATTAAATAAAAGTAGTGATAATGGGTATCCTTACTTTACCCCTGATCTTATTGGGAAGGGTTTTAGTTAATCCTCATTACAGATAATGCTTGCTAAAGGTTTTAGATTGATGCTGTTTATCACTTTGAGGAAAGTTCTATTTATTCCAATGTTTTCTAATTTTTTTTAATAAGTAATGGGTATTGTATTTAGTCAAATGCTTCTCCTGCATCTATTAAAATAATCATGTGGTATCTGTTGGTTTTGTTATTGATATAGTCAATTATGCTGATTGTTTTCCTAATATTGAACCATCCCTGTATTCCTGGTGTAAATTCCACCTGATTGTGGTGTATGATTCTTTTTTTATATCAGTCCATCTTATTTAGCTTCCTTCCTTCTTTTCTATGTATGCTCCTTTTCATTGCTCAAAAAGTGATATAGTTCTTAAGAATCTAGGGTACTTTAGGTATCTTGCATGCTTTCAGTATTTTACCTTTCTCAAGTATTATAGAGTATGAATCTACTCAAATCAATCTTATAAAAACCCTTAAGTTTTCACTTTACCTTTTTATGCTTCTCCTAAGTGTGAAATATGCTCATTGAATTTTCTTTTCAGCTCAGGTTTTTTGGTCAGGAAGGTTTGAAGTTCCTCTGTTTCATTAAATGCCATTCCCCACCCTGGAAGATTATGCTTATTTTTGCTAAGTATATAATTCTAGGTTGTAGTCCCCAACTTCTGCCAAGCGGCCTGGGGTTTGCTTCTTTATGGCAAACTTAATTGGGATGGGATGAGATCAGATCACATCCTTTTTAGCAACCAATGTTATTTGAGATACAATGAGATACCAAGTTTTTGTTGATGTAAAATGGATCAGAGTATCCCACCTCCCAAACTTCTGTGTATTGAAATTATTAACAAACAAAAAAAAGCCTAGGGGGCAGCTGGGTAGCTCAGTGGAGTGAGAGTCAGGCCTAGAGATGGGAGGTCCTAGGTTCAAACCCGGCCTCAGCCACTTCCCAGCTGTGTGACCCTGGGCAGGTCACTTGACCCCCCATTGCCCACCCTTACCACTCTTCCACCTATGAGACAATACACCGAAAGTACAAGGGTTTAAAAAAAAAGCCTAGTTCCTTCTATTAACACAAAGAGAGATGTTAATCATAGTCTCTTCTTGGTATGAGGGTTTAATATATGAACAGCAAATCCCACTCTCAATCCTTGAAGCTATACTGACTTACTATTGGTGGTGACAAAAACCAATAACTCATTCACTTTCAATGAGTTCTGAAATAACAATTGACTGTTTGATTGTTAGAATTTGAAATAATTTACAGTTCATCTAGTCCAACCCTTTTTTTTGAATTTGAAGAAACTAAGACCTAGGAAAATTTTAATTATTTAGTGGCAGAGCCAAGGCTAGAACCCAGGCCTCTCAATTTCCAAATTAATGCTTTCCCCATTATACCACAGTAGTTTCCCTAAATTATAGCTGAGAGGAAATGAAGTTCAAGGAGATATTTTCCCTAATCTGAGAAGATATAGAGTAAAGAATGTCACTGATCTTGGAAGTTATCAGGTCAAGTCTCTAAAGCTGTTTTCTTTTAGTGGAGAATGATTCCAGGAAGCCAGCCCTATATCTCATTTTCCTAGGAGAATTGGGTCACTTTCGGGGACCCTAGAAGATCTAAAATGCTTTTTTTCTAGGCCTTTAATGATCCTAGGAATTCCCAACTGAACGCATTTTCTTAGACCTTCCTATCTAAGGATTAATAGAACCAAGGTGGTAATAAAGGGAGCAAAGAATGTGCCAAGAAGCCAGCTGTTAATGCAGAAGTCAAATGGATAAGAGGTAGTAAATGGATCAGAAGTCAAATGGATAAGAGGTAGTAAATGGATTTCAGGGGTTAAGACACAGCCAGGAGTATTATGACCACAATTAGGGAGGAAGAACAAATGAACTGTGAGTGCAAGCAACTGCTGCTACTACTATTAATAGCTACTAGTAGTGACAATATGGCCATCAGCCCCTCTGCAACTCTAATGTAGCTCTGGGCACTGTATCAATTCAAAGAAAGTCTTGGCCTTTGGGTTGGCCTTGCTAAACTTAACCTTATAAATATTTACTAGAGTTTAGTGTGTTGATAGGAGGGAGAGCTAGAAAATCAAGTTAGACATCATCTTGACAGAATTTACAGTTCTGGCATTGAGAAATCTGGCTTCCTGCGTAGCTTTTGCCATGGGTCTCTATTTGTGTTCCCCTGGGGTGCATTTATTCTTGGGAAATCCTGCTTCATCCAGCCATTACCAAAAGATTAGATCATGATGGCTATGTCACAAGATAAGCATCAAGTGCATCTTGACAATACCTGTGGAGACCTTTCTGATTTTCTTGATGGAGCCATGGTGGTCAGTAGTAATGGGTCCCTGAAAGGTTTGGAACACCAGGTAAGTTGTAGTCTAAAGCAGAAGTAGGAAAGAGGCCAGAGCAAAGCAATGGATCAGAATGGAGGCAGTTATTCAATGCACTCTGGAATCATAGAACTGGAAAAAGATGGCAGAGGTTGAAAGCATCATGATGATGATATCAAAGGGCCAGGAAAAAAAAGGTCAGAGTTTCCAGGAAGCAGGAGATTTATGGAAACCCAGGAGCATAGAAGGCCATAAAATCAGCACACTGGGGCAAGTAGTCTGGACAAGCAGGAGATAAGATCAAGTATTCAGATTAAAGAAAACTTCATACTGAGACTCTTTTCTGTTCCCATCCAGGAAATGGCAAGACCTTCACCCAGAGAAGACAAGGTGACTCACTGTTATAGAAGGTCATAATAAGTAAGCTAGCTATGTTGGGAGGAGGACTGAAAACTAAAATGGCAATAATGGGGAGTGGGAAAACACTAAGGGTTGATGAAATCCAATTTTTCTGAGCCAGAATGACAAGAGGAAATCAGCCTACCTGTAGGCAATAGGAAGAAATCTACATATGGACAGTATTTGGAACTGTTTCATGAATCCAATGATCCCTGGCAATCATTTAGCCATATTTTACCATTTTGGCCATGCCCTTTTGTGACTTCAAGATATTATAGATGTTAATGCTAGATAGCAATGAATCAGGAAGATAGATCTGTAAGGAAAGCCTTGGAGATCCAAGGTAGAAGCTAGAAATTATAAGAAAGACAAGTAGAGTTGACAGTCTAACCCTGGCAAATACAGAAAAATTAGAGGAAAAGGTGGGTCAGTAATTGAAAGCTGGAACAATGGTTAGCAGAAAGCAAGCAAATATTAGCAGTAGAGATGGAATAGCATATCCAAATCAAGAAAGCCAGTAAGAACCAAGGCCTTGGAAGAAACCAGAAGTTTCAACAGTAGGAAATAAGATAGGTAGTCCATGGGGCAGGAAGTTGAATTTTGGTCACTGTCTATGTAATAATGCTGTTCTTTAAAATAATAAGTATGGGAGCAGCTAGGTGGCTCAATGGATTGAGAGCCAGGCCTACAGATGGGTGGTTCTGCCTTCAAATATGGCCTTGGACACTTCCTAGCTGTGTGACCCTGGGCAAGTCACTTAACCACCATTGCCTAACCCTTATCGATCTTCTACCTTAGAACCAATACATAGTATCAATTCCAAGATAGATGATAAAGGCTTAAACGAACAAAAAACAAATAAGTGTGGGAGCAGAGGCCACTATCACTCTCAGTACATCTTGTTGGTCAAACTTCAAAAGTGTTGTAAAGCTATCGAGCTTCAAAAATCAGGTGGAAGAACAATTTTTTTTGTACTTTCCATGACCAAGACTAGAGCAGTTATCAAGACAGTTCAGGGTAAAGTCTATCTTAGATCTGAATTATTAAACTTCCTCCACAACCATGAAGATAAGACCTCAATGTTCATTTGAAACAAAAATATTTATCTCAGTTTATTTTCTTAAGCAGATAAAATCTTTGCCAAGAGAGGCATTAAGTGCTAGAGGTACTAGAGAAAGTATTAGAGAAAGTATTAGAGAAAGAGAACGAGAAAGAGAAAGAGAAAGAGAAAGAGAACGAGAAAGAGAAAGAGAAAGAGAAAGAGAAAGAGAAAGAACAAGAGAAAGAGAAAGAGAAAGAGAAAGAACAAGAGAAAGAGAAAGAGAAAGAGAAAAAGAAAGAGACCGAGAAAGAGAAAGAGAAAGAGAAAGAGAAAGAGAAAGAGAAAGAGAAAGAGAAAGAGAAAGAGCAGCAACATCATCAATAGCAGCAGCAGCAGCAGCAGCAGCAGCAGCAGCAGCGGCCGCCAGAGCTCATGAAAAAAAATTAGAGGTATTAATTTCATTGTTATTCATAGCAGATTTTTATTAGAGATTTCTAGAGGCAGAGATATTAATAACTGCACAGAGGACTAACTTTGCGAATAGAACACTGATCCATATACTATTCCCTCCCCTCCTTCCAGTTCAAAAATAACTAAAATTTTCCCGTTAAAGAATCATTTCCTTGACTTTTCCCCCTTTTAAAGTGAGGATTCCTCTAGGATAGGATTAACACTGTACTAAGAACATATACAGGGAAGCTGAAACCAGTCCTTTCCATATTAAAAAAAAGTATGTCCACCTTTTCCTAGTATTAGATATTCTTTACCCATCTCCTTTCTGGGTAGTTTTTCAGCTTTGTCACTGTGGTTGAGTTAATTAGATTAATTCTTGGTTGTATTAGAAGGAGGACATAAGATGGAGAGAAATCGACACTAATATGGCACTGGAATCTCAAGTTAAAAAACTGAAGAGGATTTTGGAGATACAGAGGAAAAACATAAAATGGTATTGCTTACCTTTAAATTTAATTTAATATTTATTTTTTTCCAGCTCATCATTTTTTTGTAAAGTTCATTTTTGTTGAGTAAACTATTTAATGCCATTAATTTTTTTTCCAGTCTCAAATTGTCATCTGATCAGGATAGCAAAATATGGGAAAGGAAATACTTAATTCTAAGGAACAGGTATAGTATAACATGATGATGTACAAATTCTATTTTATAAAACTATGTCATGATCATCTTATTACTGAATATCATTTGCCCATACAAATGGATTTTGTGTTCATGAGAGAGGAGATCACTTTGGTGATCTGCTTGCTGCCTGTAACTCTATTTGGGCCCTGAAGATTTCAGAAGTAACTTTCAAATGGATTTGTTTCCCAGAATATGAGCTCTAAAAGACTGAACAAATTTACCCAAAATCCAGGTTACTACCATGTCAATATTACTCTTCTATATTTGTATTGAAAACTAGAAGCAATACAAAATGCTTCACAAAGCACCTGAGAACTGGTAATCCTTCTTTTCCTAAGAAAAGAACCTCATGTCATTAGCCTCACTTTACAGGTCCTATTTTCTAGTCATTTAATTATTGTGATTGTTCTCATTCTTTCTACCTCCAACTTAAAATATTAAATCTGGACAAAATAGTCCCATTCATGATTCTGAGATTAGAGAAATGTTGGTTACATTTTTAAAAAGTGATATCCACTTATTTTTTTTATTTGCTTTACCCTTTCAGCCTTCATTATTTTTTCTTCTACCTATAAGACAGTCAAAAAGCTTCATTCTAAAATGAAACAATAATAATAATTATGCTTTCGTACTTATAAAATATCCTACTAATATATTTAAGTGAGGGGCAAATTGAATGAGGCTCTCATACAGTAAGGCTAGCAAGCCTCCCAGTTTTGACATCAGGTAACTTTGAAATGAGAATGATTTTTCTCAGAGGTGGATAATGTTGTTGTCTCAGTATATCAACTGAACTCAAAAAGGAACACAATGCTGACACAATGAGTCTGAGTGCAAACTCCTTCAATGAAAACTTCTGAGAGTCCATTTATAGTATAACCAATAGTTATCTTTTCAAGCAAGGTTTGAAGGAGAAAACTTTCTCTCCTACCTTTGAAATTTTTGCATAGCTACCCTTTCTAGTCCATACCCTTCTTCTTCCCACTAGATTTCCTTAGTGATACTTCTCCCCTACTTCTTACTCAGAGATTCCCTGTAGAACATGCATTCTAAACCACATTTGAATTGGGTTCAGTAATGAGGTGTCAGAGGTCAAATTTGAACCCAGACCCTCTTATCTCTAGGCCTGGTTCTCTAACTACTGAGCAACCCAGCTGCTCCATCATCTCATATCCTTTTGAATGAGACCCAATACAACCTCAAGGACCCATATGGTCTGCCAGACCTATAGCATCACCCTATGATTGAGGCTTCCCCAAATGGAAAATGTTCTAGGAGTTGTTGGAGAGTCAACCCATCTCCTTCTAATAAGTTTCAACTTTCCCAGAAGCCAGTATAGTCCTTTAGATTTCTACCACCCTGCTGTTGAGGATCTCTCAAAAGAAAAACTTGTAGTTGTTAAAGAGTTAATCCCTTTTCCAGAAGAACTGTACAGTATGCATAATGCTATCAGATAGTTGTCATGGAGAACAAGAGCCAGGACCACTCATCTGCACTGGAGCCATGTATCTTAATAATCCTCTGCCATATTGCTTCTCTCTTCGGAAGGCTTGGTTTGGGAGCTTGTTCACTAGCTGGTACTCTAGTCTCCCTGGCTACCATATCTGGGGCCATCAAGTTCCCTGGGCAGAGCTGTTCAGCTAGGCATTCTTCCCTTCTTGAGGCTCTAAAATCTGTCTCAACTTTAGTGGGACATCTGGAATCTCTGGCATTTAAAATTATTGTAAGCCCTGGGAGATTACAACTCCCAGGACTCCCTATAATAACTTCCCCCAACACCTCCCACTTCCTTTGTGGGAGATGTAGGAGAAAGTAGAAAGAGAAAGTTTGGAGCCTTTTTGCTCTCTGCTATCTCGAGCCTGGAGGTTGGCTGACTCTCTCTGATTCTGGACTCTCTCTACCTGGGAGACCCTTTCCCCCACCTAATCTTTTCCTCTTTCTAATTTAAATAAAACCTAGCTATTCTAAACCCTAATTTGCTCTCTAATCTTATTTGAGCCCTGAAGGGTTCTGGTCAATTTCCCCCCTGCCTGGGCTAGGACACTACCTTCCTTTCCCTTCCTCTCTCCTTTCTCCCATCCATCCTTCCTCCTACCTTACTCTCCTCTCCCCCTCATAGGTTCCTATAGAATATGAGCCTATACAAAGAAGGTTGATTTTCTCTAATAACCTAGAATGCTTATCCTTTGCAAGGGATGGGATTTCTTTTTTTTTTTTAACTATTAGTGATATTTCTGTTTTGTTTTGTTTTTTTTAAACCCTTACCTTCCATCTTGGAGTCAATACCGTGTATTGGTTCCAAGGCAGAAGAGTGGTAAGGGTAGGCAATGGGGGTCAAGTGAATTGCCCAGGGTCACACAGCTGGGAAGTGTCTGAGGTCAGATTTGAACCTAGGACCTCCCATCTCTAGGCCTGGCTCTCAATCCACTGAGCTACCCAGCTGCCCCATTTCTGGTTTTTTGACTTATATTGGAACTAGTTTTTAGTTTTATGTTGTTTACTATCTTGTCTTTTTTTATGATCTTGAATTTTTATTTTTTAGAAAATTTTTCCATGGTTACATGATTCATGTTCTTACTCTCTTCTCCACCCCACCCCCACCAATCTACCCACCCTCCCCACCCCCACAGGCGACATGAATTTCCACTGGTTTTAACATGTGTCATTGATCAAGACCTATTTCCTTCTTATTGATAGTTGCACCGGAGTTGTCATTTAGAGTCTATACCCCAAATCATGTCCTCATCAACCCATCTGTTAAAGCAGTTGTTTTTCTTCTTTGTTTCTACTCCTAAAGTTCTTCCTCTGAATGTGGGTAATATTCTTTTCCATAAGTCCCTCAGAATTGTCCTGGGTTATTGCATTGCTGCTAGTACAGAAATCCATTACATTTGATTTTACCACAGTGTATTATTAGTCTCTGTGTACAATATTCTTCTGGTTCTGCTCCTTTCACTCTGCATCAATTCCTGAAGATCATTCCAGTTCATATGGAATTCCTCCAGTTTATTATTCCTTTGAGCACAATAGTATTCTATCACCAACAGATACCACAATTTGCTCAGCCATTCCCCAATTGATGGTCATACACTCGTTTTCCAGTTTTTTGCCACCACAAAGAGGGTGGCTATAAATATTTTTGTGCATGTCTTTTTCCCTATGATCTTTTTGGAGTCCAAACCCAGCAATGGTATGGCTGGATCAAAGGGTAGGCAATCTTTTAGTACTCTTTGGATATAGTTCCAAATTGCCATTCAGAATGGTTGGATCAGTCACAACTCCACCAGCAATGCATTAATTTCCCAATTTCGCCACATCCCCTCCAACATTTATTATTCTCCTTTGTTGTTATTTTAGCCAATATTCTAGGTGTAAGGTGGTACCTCAGAGTTATTTTGATTTGCATTTCTCTAATTATTAGAGATTTAGAACATGTTTGCAAGTGCTTATTGATAGTTTTGATTTCTTTACCTGAAAATTGCCTATTCATGTCCCTTGCCCATTTATAAATTGGGGAATGGCTTGATTTTTTTAGACAATTGATTTAGCTCCTTGTATATTTGAGTAATTAGACCTCTTTCAGAGTTTTTTGTTATAAAGATTTTTTCCCAGTTTATTGTTTCTCTTCTGATTTTGGTTGCATTGTTTTTGCTTGTCCAAGAACTTTTTAATTTAATGTAAATGAAATTATTTATTTTACATTTTGTAATTTTTTCTAACTCTTATTTATTATTTCTGCTCTTTTTCATTTGTTTTTCATGTTTCTATGTACTAATACATGGTCAATCTTTGTGAATGTTCCATGTGCTGCTAAAAAGAAGATGTATTCCTTTTTGTCCCTATTTATTTTTCTCTATATATCTATTAACTCTAATTTTTTAAAGATTTCATTTACCTCTCTTATCTCTTTCTTATTTATTTTTTGGTTTGATTTATCTAGATCTGATAGGGGAAGGTTCAGGTCTCCTACTAGTATAGTTTTATCTATTTCCTCCTTGAGCTCTGCTAGTTTCTCCTTTAGAAATTTAGACGCTATACTATTTGGTGCATACATGTTGAGTACTGCTATTTCTTCATTGTTTATACTGCATTTTATCAAGATGTAATTACCTTCCCTATCTCTTTTAACCAGAACTATTTTTACTTTGGCTTTGTCAGAAATTACGATTGCAACTCCTGCCTTCTTTTTCTCAGTTGAAGCCCAATAGATTTTGCTCCAGCCTTTTATTTTTACTGTCTCATGTGTGTTTCTTGTAGACAGCATATGGTAGGATTTTGGTTTCTAATCCACTCTACTATTTGCTTCCATTTTATGGGCAAGTTTATCCCATTCACATTCAGAGTTATAATTATCAACTGTGTATTCCCAGACATTTTGATTCCCTCTCTTTGTCCTACCCTTTCTTCTTTCATTATTTCCTTCTATACCATTACCAGTGTTTTGTTTTTAATCAGTTCCCCTAATCCCCACCTTTATTGTACTTCCCTTTTCTCCCCCCTCCCTTCTTATTCCCCTCTTATTGTTCTTTAGGGTCTTTTTAAGCTATGCCCCCTCCCCACTCTTTCATTTGGTCAATTTAGGCTTTTAAGACATTATTTTCTTGTTTTAGATCATATATTTCCTTTCCCCAATTGTCTTCAGCCTCTATTGATTGTTTTCTGAGTTCTTGAGTTAATTGAATTTTGAGTTCTGCTAAAGCCTGTGTCAATTTCAGTGAAGTTTCTATGTTTTTTTCTTGGACTTCCTTTATCTTCTTCTGATCCAGATCCATTTGCTTTTTGTTCAATTTCTGGATAGAAACTGTAGATTGTGGTTTCTTTTTTTCTTTTTCTGTTGTTTACTTGTATTTTTTCCTTCTTTCTCCCCTGTAATTGGCTATAATCTTGGTCCTCTGATCATTTTTTTTATCTGTGGGTTTGGGCTATTCAGTCCTGGGAGGGCTTCTTCTGTTTTGTTGATTAATTAGGTTAGTGGGACCTGAGGCCAGATTTTCCCCAACTGGTGGTAAAAGCTAAAGAACTGAATTCTGCTACTTTTATTGTAATCTATGGGGGGAGGGGTGTAGGCACTTCCCTGCCCTCTGAAGACTTCTTCTCTGCTATATTGATAGGATTAAGCCAGGTGAGGTTGATCTGCACAGCTCAAAGTGCCCTGAGGTCAAAACCTAAAGAAAAGTGAGGGCAGCCCAAGATGGAGCATATGTTCACCCTCTCTAGGTTTCTCCCCCAGCAGCCTCCCTGCTTTCCATTATTTCCTTGGGTTTGGCACAGCTGTGCCAGTGAGGCACTCCTTCAGACTAGAGCCCCAGCCCACCCAGAGATTCCAGGATCCACTGGAGATTTAGTACATTAGGTGGAGTAGGGGATCTGGGATCTTCTTCTTTTCTTTCCCCTCCCACCAGACAGTTCCAAGAATTCAGGCTTTTTTTCTCTTTTTTTTTTCCACATACCTTTTAAGTTGGGTTCAGCTAGAGGATCCCCCAGCTCTGTTCTATTGTCACCATCTTCCCAGAATTCTCCTACCTTTTCTTTTTAACCTTTACTTTCTGTCAGTACTAATTCTAAGACATAAGAGCAAAAAGGGCTAGGCAAATGAGGTTAAAATGACTTGTCCAGGAAGTATATGAGGCAAGATTTAAACACAGGACCTCCAGACTCCAGGCCAGACTCTCTATCCACTGTGCTACCTACCTACCTCATTTGCTATTTATTTTAAAATTTAATCCAGACCTTTATACGCACCAATGCAAGTGTGAGACTCAAGTCAAAGATTACAATAATTGAGGATTGAGGTGGTGAATTTAAGTGCCAAGGGTATCCAGTTACTGAAAGTTAGGACCTTCACAAAGGATAGTTGGCTTTGGGAATATCTATAAACTGTGATATCATTGAAAAGACTCAATTCTTTGGTATAGACAGAGAGCAATTCTTCTCCCTAATTTGTTGCTGTTGTTGTGGGTAAATTACTAGAGGCAGGTTGGTACTAACAAGGTTGCTAAGCCTCACTTGGCCTGACAGGCTCTGTTGACTGAGTCTGTCAAGTAGGCCCTGGAAATCACAGGCACTGGATGAATCTTGGCTATTGGGTGAAGTGTTTGCCAGGTGGTTACCCAATGTGTCAGCGACCCCAAGCCTATGGAGATCAGCTTAGCCAAGCCTCTGCCCACAACAGCACCCAAATCAGGAACCTAATGGGAGTTGTGTGTTTAACAACTCCTCTGGCCCTGACTTGGGGTTGGATTTGATGGTAAAGGATTGGTTTGGGCTGGTATAGATATGCTCGCTGGATTAACGCCCTTCTGACTGTGGTTTGTAAATCCCTTCCCTAATCAGCTATAGATGATTCACCAATTAGGAAAGGAACACCAATTTTCTTTAATTGAACTGTAACAGGGTTTATTTGCTACCTGTAAAGGTTAGGAACAAGGGAATAGGATAAAGAGTTTGGGAATATTAGGCTATATCTAAATGAATAAAGGTGAACTGAATCAAATGGATGATAGATTTAGTAATAGGCTAGTTTTCTTCTCCTTCTCTTAATCCCTGGCTCAGCCCAGCTGTAGCACAAGCCAAAGGATAGGGAAGGTTAGTGATATTCTTCTTGTTGGTTGTGATGATGTTTCTCTCAGCTCTATTAATTAGCAGGTAATTAATTTCCTATGGCCAGATATGGATGCTGGATTTCAGGTCTAGGCCTAGTCTACCTCCAATCCATCTCCTCTCAAGAATCCTCAAGAATGAGAGACCCAGTTTGCTGTTGTCCCTGGGTTTTTATGGGGTGGTTCCAACTGTCTTATGACCCTAGCTCACGCCACCCAGGGCACATTCCAAGGTCTTCAACCAACATTCTTGTCACTCAAGATGTCCTCCATCTTGTCCCAGAAGTTCCTTATTATGTTTTTGAGACATTTCAGTCATGTCTGAGTCTCCATGATCCCATCTTGGCAAAGATACTGGAGTGGTTTGTCATTTCTTTCTTCCTAATACCCGTACCTATATCCCTCCACCAGTCTTCAAATGGTTTACATCAACTCGGTTACCCTTCTGTCTGTACTTTTTGTTTGTCAATCTTTTTTTCTAAACTATTATGCCCTGAACTCAATATAGTGCTCCAGTTATGGTCTGATTCAGGAGTGTTGCCTCCCCAGCTCTGGACAATATGTTTATGTTAATATAGGCTAGTTTTGCTTTTGTTGTTTTGTGTCCTTGCTTGCTCTAACATGCTGTTTGCTCCTATGGAACTTTAAGGACATCAAAATCCCTGCTTCCTAGCTGAGACTTCTCATCCTTCCTATCCTTTAGCAGCTGATTTTTGACCTAAGTTTTAGATTTTCCATTTATTTCTATTGGGTTTCATTTTATTACATGCGCTTTATCATTGTAACCCAAGATCTTTTTAAAAATTTGAAGCAGTATGTTGTAGTGCAATAGGAAGAGTATTGGTTTGCGCCTTTTACTCTCTGTGTGTCCTTGGGCAAGAAGCAACTTCTCCAGTAGTCAATTTCCTCATTTTTACAATTTTACAGTGAAAAAGTTGAACACAATGGTTTCTGAGGTCCCTTCCATCTAAGTCTATGATCCTGGGAACCTAATCTCATCATCTCATATGTCTGTTTTCCATTCCAGGTTCATGTCATTTGTGAATTTTATAAGCATTGCCATCTGTCTTCATTCAAATAATTAATTTAAAAAACACATCGATAAGCTTAGGGAATAAGTGGGTGACTCAGTGGATTGAGAGTCAAATGGGAGGAACTGGGTTAAAATCTGGCTTCAGACACTTCCTAGATGTGACCCTGGGCAAGTCACTTAAGTCCCCATTACCTAGCCCTTATCACTCTTCTGCCTTGGAACCAATACACAGTATTGATTCTAAGACAGAAGGTAAGGGAGAAAGGAAGGAAGGAAGGAAGGAAGGAAGGAAGGAAGGAAGGAAGGAAGGAAGGATGGAAGGAAGGAAGGAAGGAAGGAAGGAAGGAAGGAAAGAAAGAGACCAATGTTAGACCACTAGCGCATTAAACTAACTTTAAACACTCTTATCATTCTTAAAATCTGAAAATTTTACTAATTCATTCTCTCTCTCCTTCCCTGCCTCTTTCTCTCCCTCCTCCCCATGAGGATGTAACTAGCAATAATTTCAAATGTCTTGCTAAAATCCAGATATGATATGTCTATGTCTATGACATCCCCATAATCTACCACTCCAGTTTTATCAATACCTTAAAATTATTTCTTTAGCTCATTTACTTTTTCACTGACCTCCTTCCTTTCCTTAAGATCCTGAATGCTTTCTTTCTGTGTATATGAAAAGTTGGAGACACTGTATTTGAAAGCATCTTTAGCCTCTTCTTGTAGCTCCCCAAAGAGTAGAGAATAAAACTGATAATAGTCAGAGTTCAATCCATCATTTGGGACTAGAGTAATGGGATGCCTTTATTGGCAAGAAACAGTCATTCTTTTTCTGAGGGGCAAAGGAGAGTTGTATCACCACCCTCTCTCTCACTGCTCTGTCCCCACTTATTTACTTAGCATTGTCAGACTTAGCATTGTCAGACTTTGCCAAGCTAAGTCAATTTTCTTTTTTGTAAAATAGCCAGTTGGAATGAGGGTGTTCAGAAATCTTTGCAGTCCTGATATTCAGTGATTCTTCATCAATTCTGAGAATAATTCATAACTAAGAAAAATGGCATCACTCAATCCTTATGGTAGGTGTACGTAAAATGAAAGAAATTATTCAATAATGTTCTAAACCAAACTCTTTCCCTTTTAGCCTCCATGCCCTCAAGGATGAGATGTTTACCAGACAGTCATTTATTCGCCAGTTTATAACGCTTTCCGACACATCCTTCAATTATCATGTATGTAACTATAATTTTAAATATTCTTTACTCCCTTTGATTTCTCCTGTTGGAGGTATTTCTATCATGCTGTGTAAGTCCTTCCATTTGCATGCTTGGGATATATATGGATATATAAAAGTCTTAGTTATAGTTTCCTTGTCTGCCCTTTTCTCTGAATGGAGAAAAAGAATGGTCCCAATCTCTGGGACCAAGATGCTAGAAAACAGGAAAGCTGGAGTCAACTTAAAGAGGAAACAATGGAGAATGTTCCCCTAAAACCTCCTAAATTGTTGAGATTGTGAAGATAAAAGCTTCTAAGTATAGAAGTTTGCTCCATCAATTTCAATTAAATAGCTAATTCAAAAATATCCAAATCACAGAAAATAGGGACGTAGAAAGGACCTTTGAATTCATCTGATTCACCCACTCAAATTTTATAAATTTAGGAAACTGAAGTCAGAGAGATTAAATGACTTGGCCAATGGCACACAAGTAGTAAAGAGCTGAATTTGAATCCAGCATCTCTTTCTGATACAGCACATTGCCTTCTCTGTGTGAAATGCATTTCTATTCTTCACAAAAACATGGAGGTGATGCTTGATTCATGGAGTCTATCCCAGTGGAGCAAAAGATTGGCAAGATTCCAACATTCTGGAAAGGCTTTCATAACAATTCCAGCAACAGGCTTTGCTTAATAAGGACTAGCCTTGCTAAATACTGGGAGGTTTATCACCAGGAAGCTGACTATTTGGACTTTTTTAAATGTCCAAGGTAATTCCCAGAAAAAGAGGGCAAGAGAGTGTGAAATAAAAAATCACACATTTGGCACAGTACCTTGCATATTGTAAACACCTAATAAATGATTGTTGACTTGACTGTTAACAAACATTAGCTCAGCCGTGGAGCTCTCTAAATAGGAGGTCCTTGACCAATGACTGGCATAGAGGATGTGAGTCATATCAATCTTGACAACATTCTCAATGCAAATGAAATTGGAAGACCACAGGTTATTGCTCTTAAATAGATCCTAGACTCATAGTTAGAACTGGAAGTGATATTAGCATTCATCTAAAGACCCTCAAGGGGGAAGCTAGGTGGTTCAGTGGATTGAAAGCCAGACCTAGGGATGGGAGGTCCTGGGTTCAAATCTGGCCTCAGACACTTTTTAGCTATGTAACCCAGGGCAAGTCACTTAACCCCATTTGCCCAGCCTTTACTGCTCTTCTGCCTTGGAATCAGTATTGAAATAGGGGAACCGGGGAAGTCTGGAATACTTGATGTGACAGACTCTCAACTTAGCCAGGGAAACTAATTAACTATTTGTGAGTCCTTTGGGGTTATAATGAGACAGTAGAAAGCAACACAAAAGGGTTTTAATAATAAAATAAGGTAGGGCAAGTGGAAATTGGGCAAACTACTCTTAACAGCTACAGGAGGAAAGATACAGGGTTTTAGGTGGTCCAGGAAACCAGGGAAGGGAAGATAAAACTTACACTACAGTATACTAGACTAAATACAAGCTTGACAGGGTTTGAGGATCTCACTACTTGCTCCAACGATTGTTCTCTGCTGTCCCAGGGTCCTGGATGTTGGTACAGTCCACTAACTCCACAGAGTCACTCCAATAGGCTGTCACAGACCTGGAGGTCCACCCTCCAAAGCTGTTGATCCAGACCTATTTGTAGTTCCTCAAAATGCAGTCCAAGTGACGTTTCTCCAGTGAGATCAGGGCACAAGCTCCTCTACCAGTGGCAAAACTCCCAATTGTCCCAGAGTTCAAAAGCTCTGTGACCTTTCAGCCACATTCCAAAACCCCTTAGAATGTTCAGCTCAAGCTTGCATTTCCAAAATACTTTTCTAAATTTCTCACTTATCTACCTTGACTTATCCCTTATTATAGTATCCAGTATTGGTTCTAAGATAGAAAGTAAGGGTTAAAAAAAAATAAAGACCATCTAGTTCTCTCATTTTAAAAATGAGGAAACAGAGACGTAGAGAGATGAAATGAGGTCTTCTGGGTCTTCTAGGTATTAAATATTTAAATTGAATTTCAAATCTGTGTCCTCTGACTCTAGATTTAACATGCTTACAGGTTCTCCAATGGAGAGGATTAACTGGAACTGATTTTATTTTGTGTTTGGAGACACAACCAGAAATTCCATTTCGTAGGGCATTTGGTCATTCTTATGATGTGGTCAAAGCAAATAAAAAAAGTTTAATGTTAAGGGAAAAGCTTCCTGGTGAATATTTGTAAAATGACCTCCATAAAATAATTGTTGTTTATGTGTCAATGTGTGATGAAGAGAATGAGGAAGAGAAGTTCTATAAAGAACATAATTATGTCCTGTATGTCCTTAGATGCTTTTGTTCATTTGTTCATTCATTTCTGGCTCTACATGACCCAGTAGACTTTTGTGCATGGGGTTTTTCTTGGCAGAGATATTCCAGTGGTTTGACATTTTCTTCTTTAGTGTATCCCCATTTACAGATGAGGAGCAGAGGCAAATAAAGGTTAAGTGATGTGCCCACAGTCATTCAGATAATAAATGTCTGAGGCCAAATTTGAATTCAGATCTTCCTGACTCCTAGACCAGTTAGCTGCCCCACTTAGGTATTTAGTGATTCTATTTTTTCAGGAATAAGAAATAAGAAACCAAAGGTTTATAACTAACACAAAAAGTCTCAAGATTGTATTTATTTATTTATTTGAAACTGGATGGCCCAAGTTGGATGTGTAGCAGTTATTCACGGGCTTTGACCTCCTCTCTTTCTAAGTGGGTTTAGCCCTCCTTAGGCAGAATGGTGACTTTCCATGCCTACGGTTCCCCATATTGTTTCCAGGCTTAGTGTGGACACTTGATTGACTTCACCAACTACAACTCATACCTCCTGACCTCATAGGATTCCCCATCCTCAGCCACCCCATTAGTGGAAATTATAGGTGTGTGCTTCTATGCCCCACCAAAAGCCTCAAGAATTGAGAAGCATAGGAAATATTGCTTAGAAACAAATGACATCAAAAAATGAAAATGATTTTTTAACACAGGGAAATGACTCATAGTAATGTTGAAGTCGTTTCTGAATCAATAATTTGTACAATCATATTACAGAGTGTTAGAAGTACGTTCAAATTTTATAAAAGACCAGAAGAAATGTTAAAGATATGATGTACAATTAAATCAACTCCAACCTGATCTATTTAATCGAGTGATTGATGCCACATAGGAGAATGGACATCAACACAGATCACAATCATTTCCTAAAAACGTTTAACCAATATGATAAGTTAGCTGCTCTCTGATGAAAGCAATACAATTCTGAGGGCACTGAATGATCATTTCTCAGTGTATGTGAAGAGAGAGGGGGAAATCCTATTATTACAGAAACATGGGCTGCTGTGACTATATCAAAACCACCAACCTAGATGGGTATTTTCCAACTTCTATAAAATTTTTATGAAAATATTCTTATAGGTACCTTGAGGGCAAATAAGATGAAATGACCCAAAGGGAAGGAGAAAGCTTTCACAAATGATATTATTGAGCAGATTGCAATATTGGAGTCACTTAATTTACTGAAAAGTGTTCAGAGATAATGTTCTATTGTGATCATTGTTAAATGGCTTCAGAAAGCATTTGATTTAGGAAAGAAGAAAGCCATCTTAAAGAATCCAACAATAAATTTTCTATGCACATAGAAAAGTCAGATAAGATTCCTTGCAAGATGTTAATAGAGATAACTTCTCAAAAGCTGTGCTAGTGAGGCAAAAGCTTTTATACTATGCTGGAAAAATTTTGAATATAATCACAGCAAAGAAGGGGGTGCTTTTTGAGGACCAGCCAAGCTAAATCCAGAGGGATTCATTGCCTTGGTGATGAGTTCTTTGTCTATGGCTACTTATGAACCAAAGAAAAATACAAAATAGTCCCTAGTCCTCTGCTGTTCCAATCTACTTTTGCCATGATAAGACCAGAGTGGCAGAAAAATGGAATGCTAAAAATGACACATCCTATAAACTAAGTGAAGCAATACAAATCTCCCATATTGGTTGTGTCAGAAAATGTGTCTCATTCTGCATCTCAGATTCATCACTTTTTCTCAGGAGGTGGGTGGCAAGTCACTTAACCCCCATTGCCTAACCCTTACTGCTCTTCTGCCTTGGAACCAATACACAGTATTGATTCTAAGGCAGAAGGTAGGTTGTTTCTTGTTTTTGTTTTTTAAATCAGTCTTTCCTTTTTTAGTATTCCTGTTTCAGTGGGTGACTTGTCCAGGGTCGCATAGCTAGGAAGTATCTGAGGTCAGATTTGAATCTAAGACCTCCTATCTTTAGACCTGGCTCTCTATCCACTGAACTACCCAGCTACCCCAACACTCTAGTGTCTTTATCAAGAAAAACCCCAAATAGAGTCATGAAGAGTTGGGCAGGATTGTAAAGTATTGAAGTATTTAATCTTTTAAAATTTTAATTTTTTATTTTTCCAGATTATATATCAATTCATTATAATTTTTAATATTAATTTTCTGACATTTTGCAATCTATGTTCTTCTGCTTTCCTTTCATCCCTCCCTCCTTTCCAAGAGGGCAGGTAATATGATATGTTATTCATATATTATAATACATATTTTCATATTTGTCATGTTGTGAAACAAGACATATATTGCTTACACTAACATTTCCTTTTTTTTTAAATTTTATTTTAAAATATTTTTCCATGTTTACATTATTCATTTTCTTACCTTCTCCTCTTCCTTCCCTCTCCCCACCCCCAGAGCCGACAAACAATTCCACTGGGTCGTACAAATCTAACATTTCCTTTTAAATATGATCAAATAGACTGGTCTCTACTTTGGTAGTATTTTTCCACAAATTTTTCTATTCGTTAAGTGTGAATGCCTAGTTAGGAGCTAAATTAGTGAGTTGCTGTTAAGATTTATAAATTAGAACAATGTTATAAATTAATCATTTGATATCTTTCTCAAGAATCCTATAGTCATTCAGTGACATAACTTCAGAAATACAGATACCAGATACAAAAGTATTTTATTTAGCCTGTGAAAAGACTAAGAGAGAGGCTAAGGATAAGCTTGAGGAGGGGGGGGAGCTTTTTAGGTCAATCAACAGGCATTTATGAAGTCCCCTTTATGTACCAGGTACTGTGTCTAGGTTCAAGGCAGTCGTTTAGCTTAAAAGGGATGTAAAAGGCGAGGTTAGGTCAGCTCTGTGCCCAGCTCCATTGAGTACCATTTTAGGATGTGGGAAACCATGGCCAGGACCCACATGGCTGCCATTTTTCCAGCTCCTTCTTGGGAGATCACTACCTCTAAGCTAGAGTCCACTTCCCCATCACTGGATTTCTGGCCACACAGAAGTACAGTGTTCTCTTTTATCCTAAAAAAAGTATTTTCATGCCCATTGGAATTTGACTTCTGAAAAGATTACAAAGCTGGACTCATGCCAATTTCTTTGAAAATACTACATGGTTTCTTGTCATCTTAAATGGATTATTTGTAATATTCACAATTCAACGAATAGTAAGTTTCTGTGTGCAAAGGACAGCTAAGTGGTGCAGTGGATAAGCGCCAAGTTCAGAGTCAGGAAAATCTGAGTTCAAATCCAGTCTCAGATATTAGCTGGGTGACCCTGAGCAAGTCATTTAACCCCTATTTACCTTGGTTCCTCATCTGTAAAATGAGCACACAGTACAAAGGAAAATGTCAAACCACTCCAGTGTCTTTGCTAAGAAAACCTCAAGGAGTCATGTAGAGTCAGACACAATTGTACAAATGAACCCCACCAGCAGGTGCAGAGGAATATACTAAGGAATATACAGAGTTTAGATAAGACATTGCACTGGCCCTCAGGGAGTTTACTAGCCAACAGGATAATGCCACAAACTATTCAGAAATAGCAAAATGTGACTAGATATTGCAAAGAATGAAGGAGAGAGCCAAGCTTGGAGATGGGAAGTCCTAGGTTCTAGTCTGGCCTCAGACACTTTCCAGCTCTGTGATGCTGTGACCCAAGAATATGGAATTGGTTTGGCTACAACTTCCTGGGGCCAGGATCTTACTACAAAATGAGTTTAAGTTCTAGCTGCTACAGCGGTGTTCTTAAGGTTTGTTGGATTAAAATTAATGTCTCCAAGTTCTTATTTTCCCATAAAGTTTATTAATAATGACTTGAAATAGAGAAAGCAGATGAGCATAGATTTAAAATCTCTTTCCTACTTTAAGTCTGACCACATAGGTAGCTCATCCTGCAGGATTCTCAGTCTGCCTCTCCTGACGCATTCAGGGAAGTAGAGTCAGATGGGGTCCACCCACACCCTTTTATTTATGTTTATGGATGCAGCACTGGCATTGCAAAAAATGGGATGAACCAGGTCAGCAATCCAGGAGAGGGAGGGGATGAAACTCCCTCTACCCAATCCCCCCTGTAATTCTATTGGGAGAAGAGCATGTTGAAATCTCCCAGATTTACATGCCTAGTCTCCCCAACACCCTCCTCGGGGCGAATTCTGTAGTTATCCTAAAATCCAAGGTTTTAAATCTTTTGGGGTAATTTCAGGAAAAGAAATTTGCCAACACCCCAAATCAAGAAAGCTGATCTTTTTGGAGAAGGTGCCATAAGGATACTGATGGAAACCACATACTGCATCAAAAGATTCAGAATATACTTGGGGACATAATGAACTGAACTGAAGGGAGTTGAACATACACTATTCTAAATGTAAACTCTTATGCCAAAGGGGACTGCCCCCTAATTGGCATTTTGTCAATGTTTCTATCAATCATTTTTTGTTTTCTTCTTTTCTTTCCCTCTTATCCCCAAATTGTTGTAATTTTCCCTTTGTAAAGTGCAACAATGTACCTCTAGTCAGAATCTTTAGAGGTATAAGCTAGTTATGAGAAATGATTCATTGGGGAGACGAGGCATGTAAATCTGGGAGATTCCAACATGCTCTTCTCCCAATAGAATCATGGGGGTGTGGGGGGATTGTGTAGAGGGAGTTTCATCCCCTCCCCCTCCTGGATTGCTGAGCTGGTTCATCCCATTTTTTGCATGCCAGTGATGCACCCATGAACATAAATAAAAGGGTGTGGGTGGGCCCCACCTGCCTCTACTTCCCTCAATGCAGCAGGAGATAGACTGAGAATCCTGCAGGATGAGCTACATATGTGGTCAGACTTAAAGTAGAAAAGAGACTTTAAATCTATGCTTATCTTCTTTCTCTGTTTCAAGTGATTATTAATAAACTTTATGGAAAGTAAGAACTTGGAGATATTCATTTTAATGTTAACAGGTTCCTGTGACAAGCTAAAAACAGCTTCAGAATAGAGAAGTATTTGCACGTGTGTGTGCATGTGTATCTTTTAAGAAGATCATATTCTTATATAAACTTGGTATGTTGCACTAGTACAATGGACTTTACATGTAGTAGGTACTTAATATTTGTGTCATTGTGAGTATTATTATAAAATAAGAAGGTAAACTGGATACTACCACTATTAATTTGGTGACAGTAGTGGTTGTTTAGATATGTGGTTAGTGCAAGATCACCTGAGTCTTGCCACCTAGCTAGATGTTGTAACACCTCCCTCCTTTATAACAGTGCCCAGGCAGGATCCCTCAGGTCAGTGGATGGGTATTCCTTTCAGGTCCCACCTTGGGTTGATCAATAGTGGATATTGGGCTCTGTTAGCCTTGGACACGTTTATCTGACTGCATTTGCTCCCTCCCCAGAGAAGTGATGATACAACCACTCCAGGAAGGTACTTGATGGGTGTATATATATAGGAAATGGGGAAGAGGACTAGGGAACCCTAACACTAATCTTTTGACAATACTAATCCCTCAGGACTGTAGGCTGGTTAATGATTCTGGCTTGTTCTTCAGCTCCTCTGGCTTAGCCTGGCCACAACCAAACCAGAGCAAGCAAGCTGTTGGACGATGTCTTTCAGCTCCTTCTTCTTGCCAGATGTTATGCCCTTCTACAGCCTTTAGGAACCTCCACCCTCTTCTTCTTCTCCTGCCCACTTCCCGGATCCCTCCTGGGCCCCAGGATACCTAGATATCTAAGGATGCTTTGGATGCCTAAATGACTAGGGATAGAAGAATCAGAGGATTCATGGTCTGGATACAGGTCGATCAATGTCAGTGGGTTCAAACAGGAGTTCTTGCAAGACTTAGCCAAGCAAAGCCTCAGTTCCCAATAGACCAGGGTCCACAGATCCAAGCTCTAAAGAAGAAGGAAAAGGAAAAATAGACCCTCTTGTCAGGGGCTGCCAGGGTATTTATACCCCCCGGCCAACCGCTTTCTCCCCTGTCCTCATGGCCTCTGGGAACATTCTGAGGTCCAACGGTCTTCACCTGTCAATCAAGGTAAGACTCTCAGCTCTCAGAGCTTCAATATGACAGTATTAAATATAATTCATGTAAAACAGGGATAAGCAACTATGTTGAATTTTCTTTGTTTCTTTTCCCTTAACTTCCACCTTGAAATCAATACTGTGTATTGGTTCCAAGGCAGAAGAGTAGTAAGGGCTGGGCAATGGGGGTTAAGTGACTTGTCCAGGGTCACACAGCTGGGAAGTATTTGAGGTCAGATTTGAACCCAGGACCTCCCATCTCTGGGTCTGACTCTCAATCCACTGAGCCACCCAACTATCCCCTCCCAAAAATATTCTTAAAGGACAAAGCACATCATTCTTGTTTTTTCTTTTCTGAATGGTTGGCATAAGAAAGAAAATAATGAGATGTTCAAGATGCATTCCAAGGGGAAGACAGCTGCTGGCTCAACTCAAAGTCAGGCAGAACTAGTACTGTCTTAGCACTCATTTCTTTGTTGCCTGAGAGGACATTTTGCAAAGGTAGTGAGACTCATTCACAATGTGGATCTGCCATGTTCATTCTGCTTGATAACCCAGTGTCGTCTTATTTTTTCTGAATTCTAGAAAGCAAAGCCCTTATACATAGAAGCAAAAGGAAAGAACCAACCACAGAAAGGGAAAAAAATTAAACCTACAATTTTGGTACGAAGCTTTTGCTTCTTCCTTTCTTCCTTCTTTCCTTCCTTCTTTCCTTCCTTCTTTCCTTCCTTCTTTCCTTCCTTC
>NC_058134.1:64178994-64192258 GCF_016433145.1 Gracilinanus agilis | reverse complement strand
CTTTCTTTCTTTCTTTCTTTCTTTCTTTCTTTCTTTCTTTCTTTCTTTCTTTCTTTCTTTCTTTCCTTCCTTCCTTCCTTCCTTCCTTCCTTTTCAATAATGATTTTCAACTTTAATAATGAATTATTTCACTTTTAGCCTCCTTTAAGATCTAAATCGTCTTCTTCAGGACGTGAAGTGGTAGATGTTGTCCTTTCTTTGCCCCCTATATCAAAAGGTAAGAATTTTTATGTGCCTTCTTAAAAGTTTTCATTTGCCATTACTATGCAATTAGCATGCACCTAGGTAGTGTTGAGGATAGAGGGCCAGACCTGGAAAAATGAGATGCATCTCAGTTCAAATCTGCCTTCAGACACTTACTAGTTATGTGACCCTAGACATATCATTTAACCCTGTCTGCCTTGGTTTCTTCATCTGTAAGATGCGGGGTAATTATAACACTACCTTCCAGGATTATTGTGAGATTAAATAAGATATCATAGATAAAGTGTTTTGCAAGTCTTAAAGTGTTTTATAAATGCTAGTTATCACCATCATCATCATTATTATTATTTTTCAGGAACAAAGATGCTGAAGAAAGCAATATAGGATACTAGATTCTGTGCTCACTGAAAGCAGAATTAGCCCCTCTACACAATAAGAGATTTTCCCATTCAGAGTTCAATCATTCTTCTGGACTGGTTGTATATAGTTGCATTTCTTCCTATGCACCATTAATCTTGCATGGTATAGTGGGAAGAATACTGTGTCTGAGCTGAGCACATCTTGGTTCAAATCTGGGTTCTGTTGCTTATGACTGTTATGCAAATGCATTGCTTATTAATTTATGGAATTACAAAACAGGGTAGGCATACTCAGTTCTTTTGAAAAGATGAAAAGATGACACTGGGAGCAGAGAATAAGGCTTCAATCAAACTTTAATAAGGCACTGAGGGTACAGGGGCGAACAGCACAGAAAATTCAGAAACCAATAGCAGACTGGAGAGTATACATAGGCAGGAGATTGGGGAATGAGGATGGAGCAGCCAAGGAAGGCAAGTAGAATAAGGAAGAGGATGGAGATAGGGAGAGGCCCAGAGAGTCACCCACAAACCCACGAATTTGTAATTGGGATCATTCAGCACCATGGACATAGATGGAGACTGAAAGAGGAGGCAGGAGTTTGGGATCTCGTTTTTATAGGAGTTTTATAGGAGTTTGGTGGTGATAGATTAACTTTTATTCATGCCACCTTAGGGTTAGTTCATTAACATCATCACAATGTATTCAGTACTGTTTGTTGTTCTGTTGGTCTTTCTGTAGATAGCAGGATTTATTTGAGATTTACATATTATAGGAGCGAAGGCCTTGACAACAAGACATAAATGGCTCTCTCTGATTTAGCCCATAATCTCAGGATATGTTTTTTTGTCCATCTGTGACTTGCTCCTTTGATCTCTAGGATGGTCAATACCTGATTTCTAGGCTCCCCTTTGCAAACTTATTTCCTGCTCTTGGCATTTTTTATTGGCTACTTATAAACTTACTATAGTAATCATAAAGAGGAATGAGTGATCAGAGAGACCAGAACAAGATGCAATTTTAGCACTGCAAATTATTTCATTTCCCTCTGTCTCAATTTCATCATCTGTACAACAAGGAGGTAAAGCTAGATGAACACTGAGGTTCTGATTCTAAGATCACTGATGGAACCAGATGTCTACAGTGTACTTCACTGCTGCCACCCAAACCTTGAAGTCTTCAAGCTAATGTGCTTCTAGCTTGTGACTACCAGTAAAAGAAATTGGGTTCTTAGGAAATATCTTTTCCATTTACTCCTATAAAGCTTTTAGGGGACATTAGGAAGGGTTCATTTTCTCCCAATGTAAACTCAAGCATAGCTAAGACATTTGTGTTTCCTGGACATCCCTTTCTAACATGAGCTGCCGCTTGGGGCTTCTTGATGATGATGATCATTGCTAGAGCACTTTAAGGCTCACAAAGATCCATATGTATGTTGTATTGGATGGTCCAATAACATAATGCAGTACCCTCTTAGAGGGCCCCTGACTTCATGGATATGGATTGTCCTTTTAAAAAGTACAAATCACAATCCATCCATGCCTCCTCAGCCTATGTGATTCTGATCTATGTCTTCCCATGAATCACCTATAGAAGATCCATCCACCATGCTAGAAGCCTTCTTCCAGGGCTCAATGTCATACCTATTCATCTGTTTTTCCAATCATGTATTTCTTTTTTCATGTTTACTTTTCAGGAATGGGTAATGCTACAGGTTATTTGTACCTACCATTTATCTCCCCATTGCTTTTCAATATGGATTGGCACCATGATGCTTTGTTGCTTTGTCTTTGTTGATGCTTTGTCGACTGTAGTGTTCCATGATCTCAAGCCAGACAAAATAGACAGAAGAATACTAGGATGTGTAAGGGATAAAATTAATGTGGTTTCACTAAATATAAGAGAATGTGGTTGCTGATATTATAACTCAAGTCAAAATGACTTTTCATTTAGCAGCTTTATTTACAAAATAGAAGGAAAAGGAGTAAAGTGGAGAAATGTGAAAGAAGGTAGAGTAAGCAGTCTAGTTTATCACCCTAAATGTTTTTCATGTACCTGTCTTAACTCAGGCTGAGCTAATTAGCCTTCCACTGAAAGGCCCTCAGCCAGAGGGCCATTTAGCCAGAGGACCTGGTGGTGAATAACCATGGAGCCTCCTCCAGAAACTAATCTCTCTAGAAGCCAGGAAAGGAGTCAGCTTTTCACTCACCCATGTTGTAGTCCAAAGGGGAAGATCCAAGAGCAGTCTTACCAAATGCTAGAGTCCCAGGTCCATGCTGAAGAATATCCTCCATCAGACTCCAAAGTCTCAAAAGAGTTCGAAGACCTCATAACAGGAAGTTTTGGCTACTTTTAAAGACACTTCTTTATGTCACTTCCTATTCCTTCCTCCATTTTAGAGGACCAATTGTAGTCTTTAAATTTACTTAGGACTGCCCAGGGGGCAGTCAGTCATTTCTGGAAGTGTAAACCTCTGTAGTAAGTAGTTTGTGGATTTTCCTTCCTTTAGCGTTAAGTGGGAGTTTATTTGCTTTTTGTTGATTAAATTTCAAAGTAGGCAAAGGGAGAGTTAATCCCATCTTCACAGATGGAAATATGTTTTGTATGATAATACATGTATATCCCAGATCAAATTGCTTGCCAGCTCTGGGAGGGTGAAAGGAAAGAAGGAAGGGAGACACTTTGAATCATATAACTTCAGAAAACTTATGTGGAAATTTGTTATTACATGTAATTGGTAAAATAAAATGTCTCTATAGTAAAAAAAGAAGAATATTAGTATTTGAAAGTTTTCGTTTCAGAGTACAGCTTGGAATTTCTGAAAACTCTATAAGGTTCCAAGTACAACCCAGTTAACCAGCTAGGTAGCATAGTGAATGGAGTGCTTTACTTGGAGCCAAGAAAACCTGAGTTTTTGCAAATCCTGCCTTACTAGTTGTATGGCCTTGTACAAGTCTCTTATCCTCTTTCAGCCTCAGTTTCATAATCTATAAAATGGAGATAATTATAATACCTATGCCACTAGTTGTTTAGGATCAAATGAGATAATATATGTAAAGCACTTTGTGAGTTTTAAAATGTTTTACAAATGTTAGCTTTTATTTTTGTTGTTAACCTTGTTTCCCCTATTAATTTCTGGGCCCAGCTCAGTATTCATCTGTAGTATCTATCTATTGTTGCTATTATAATATTATTATTAATTAAACTTTATATAACTCTAAGTTTTTCAAAGCATTTTGAATATTTTTTCATTTGATCCTCATTATATAGGTATATAACATAATATAACAAATGTAATGTGATATAATGATATAATCTTTTTGAGGTAGATGGCATAATTGCCTACACTTTATAGATGAGAAAACTGAAGCCAAGAAGTTAAGAAATACAGCCAGTAAGTGTCTGTGGTAGGATTTAAATTTAGATCTTTCTGATTCCAAATCCAATGCTTTCCCTATAACTCCACCTGTCTGCTTTAAGATATAAACATTTATGGACTAATTCAATGGGCTGTCCATGCAGCATGGGCATATAGGCAGGATTCATCCATTTGGTTGCTAGGTTGAACTCCTTCGAGTGATTTTAGATCTGATTAGAGACAAGTGCACAGCAGATAGAGCATAGGGCCTGGAGTTAGAAAGATCTGAGTTCAGATCTAGCCTCAGACACTTGACTAGTTGTGTGATCCCAGGCAAGTCATTTAACCGTTTGCCTCAGTTTCCTCATCTGTAAAATTAACTGGAGAAGGAAATGATGAGCCATTCCAGTGTCTTTGCCAGGAAAATCTCAAATGGAAACAAAGAGTCAGACATAACTGAAATGACTGAATAACAAACACATGATCTGATTAAGGTGCCTCTGTATTATTCTGGAATTTGATACCCATCATTCAAAAAAAGGAACATTTAGAGAACTTTATAATCTAGAGTGGAGATTCCTTAGTATGGGGTCTATTAAGTTATATTTCAATATTTTGATAAATATTTTATTGAAATTTATTTTATTGTAGGTGTATTAGTTTATCCCTTCAAAAATATGATTGTGAAAAGTGATCTGTAGGCTTCTCCAGTCTATCCAAGGAGTCAATGACACAAAAAATATATGAGGAATCCTTGATTTATAATAAAAGGAATTCTTTTTCCATTTAGAATGCACCAAATACCTCCTATAACCATGATAAACACCTTGGGCAGGAACATAATCCCCATCCCTGTTTTGTGTCTTATTTAATCATGAGAGGATGATTAAACAAACTACCTCCATGACTGGAGCTATCAAAGAATTTTGTCTGATCCAAAGTTATATAGAAAACTATTTGTTAAAGTAGAGTCTATTCTGTTGAATCAGATCCTTTTCCAGTCAGCAAACAGAAAACACAAGGGGACCTTATAAATCATTTAATCTATTGGATCTTCCTATAAAATCCTCCTTTGTTGCCTCATCAGTGGCTTGAAGTTCTCAAAGGCTTCGCTAGTATAATGTGGAGGCTGGCAGCTTTCTACCAAGCCTGATGGGCTTGGAGTACAATCTTTGGCCATGGCAGCTTACATACTGGATCATCATCAATATGGTGCCCAGCGAGAAAGTGACACTCAGAGGATTTTATTTTCTCACCCAATGTGGACAATTTATGATCTGTATCTTTGGAGGAAGCACCCACATTGATGAGATCCCAGCCTCACAAAGTATAGAGGCAGAACTTTTTCAGTGTGAAATGCAAATGTTCTAGATCAAAAGAGAATCAGAGGTTTAGTAATCATTTAAATTAGTGAGATCAAACTTAGATAGGATCCCTATGGCAACATAGTGGCTTAGAAAACCGAACGTTAACTTTATTTCTGGTTTGGAGGCAGCTAGATGGTTCAGTGGATAGAGAGCCAAGCCTCGAGATGGGAGGTCCTGGGTTCAAATGTGGCCTCAGACACTTCCTAACTGTGTGAACCTGGGAGACTCATTTAACCCCCATTGCCTAGCCCTTACTGTTCTTCTGCATTGGAGCCAATACTTAGTATCAATTCTAAGAGAAAAGGCAAGGTTTTGTTGTTTTTTTTTTTAAGAAATGTTACATATGTTTTATTGAATTTTATTATGTATTTATTGTATTATTATTTATTATTAATTATTTTTAAATCTTATCTCTTAAATGTATTTATATTCATTTTCCAATTACATTTTAATCTGGTGTGGCCCTATGGCCAGCAAGGCAGTGAATTTGATGCCTCTGCATTAAATAACTGGTTTCTAAGCCCTTTCTAGATGACTTAATGATGTTTAGATACTCTTCTCCTAAAAGTATGGTAGAGTAGAGTAGAGTATAGCATAGCATAGCTATAAATATATAGTACAGTATAGTATCATACATATTTATTTTACTCCGAGAGCCTTGTTTCCTCCCTTCTGGAGAATGTCTAACTAGGCTTGTGATAATTGGCATCATCCTAGAGCAGGGGTAAGCAACGTATGGCTCTTTCTGCAGGAGCCATAAAGTCCATTTTTTTTCAGGCACTTTTACAGGAGCGGCACTGGGAGCACTGTATGGCTCTCGCGAAATTACATTTTAAAAAAGGTGGCGTTTATGGCTCTCACGGCCAAAAAGGTTGCCAACCCCTGATCTAGAGTATTGTAGAACCAGACCTGAGAATCATCAGCTTTAACTTTCTAGCTAGCCAAGTCCAAGCAGCATTTCACCAATCTATTTCCAATAGTTTCCGACAACAACAACAAATTTAGGGTGGGTAATACCATGTATGGCTTTAGGCAAGATAAACTGTGATGTAGAGAAAAATGAACTGGCTTAGAAATCCAGACAGCTGGGTCTTTATTCTGGCTCTGAGTAGCTCTGTGACCTTTAGCAAGTCAGTTAATCATCACCAAACATTTATGAATCACTGTGCTACTTGAGAGATAATGACTTCCCCTTCCCCACCTAAATGGTGTGTGTTGGAGGATGGAAAGATAAAATGAGATTAATATTGTACTTCTCAAAAATAACTTTGTGGTCTTCATTCAAAGGAGATACAGGGACATCTGCTTGAGAGATTTGATTATTTTGTCATTTAAACCCTCTTTTAGATATTTTTATATCTAAGATGGAGACTAAAGAGAATTTTGAATTTTAATAATAATGATTCTTAGAAAGGAGAAAGGGATGATTTAATTTCTTAAGGTCACAGATGCCTCCTGTTAAATAAATGCCCTTTCGTTATGGCTGGCCCATCATTCTCTAAAACATAACACTTGCCTTTTAGTCTCAAAGATGCTTCCCATATCAAACACATTCTTTCAGAAGAATTTAACAAGTCATTCAGCCTTTCCTTGAAGACTTGTAGTAAGGAGGAATCCCACCTCCTCCAGAGCCAATCTCTTCTACTTCAGGATAATTTTCTTGGTTAAAAAATTGTTGCTTATTTTGAACCTCAATTCTCTTCTTTGCAAATTATGCCCATTGTGCCTAGTTCCACACTCTGGAACCAAGAAGAACAAATCTAATTCTGCTTCCACCTAATGATCCTTCAGAAATTTAAAGATAATGATCATTCCTTCCACCCTATATAGCTATCTCCACCAAATTTTCTCCAGGCTCAACAACTCTTGTTCCTATTACCAATGCTAATATGGCATGATATCGAAACCCTTCACCTTCTTGACCATGGGGAACATTCAAGTTTATGAAAGTTCTTCCTAAAATATGGACTTTACATATGGACACAATTTTCCAAATGTGATTTGATCAGAACATGGAACACTGGGACTTTCCTAGTCCTGGACACAACGTTTTTCAGTGTAGCCCAATTTTGCTTTAGCTTTCTTGGCTACTATATTAATCTATTGATTAATTCCTGCATTGCTCTGGCATTTCATTAAAATCCTGGGTCATTTTGATGCCAGTTGCCTATCTAGTTCCAGCACACTGACCTTGTATTTGAGAAGTAGACTTAAAAAATAATGAAGTGGGGGGGCAGCTGGGTAGCTCAGTGGATTGAGAGCCAGGCCTAGAGACGGGAGGTCCTAGGTTCAAATCCGGCCTCAGACACTTCCCAGCTGTGTGACCCTGGGCAAGTCACTTGACCCCCATTGCCTACCCTTACCACTCTTCCACCTATAAGTCAATACACAGAAGTTAAGGGTTTAAAATAAAAAAAAAAAAATTAAAAAAAAAATAATGAAGTGGTAAGACGTTGTGTTTGTCTAGGTTTAGTTTCATCTTTTTAGATTCAGCACATCATTCTAATTTGTCAAAATCTTTTTGGATCCAATGTGTTAGCCATCTCCTTCAGCTTCATGCCATCAGCAAGTTTGATAAGCAGGTGAGCTATATCTTTATCTAGCTCACTGATAAAGAGTATTACATAGCCTAAGGTCAAGAATAGACAGATCCCTAGGGCACTCCACTTGCCCCCTTCCTTTCAAGTCCACCCTTTATTATATTAGTGATTACATTTTGGGTCAAGTACATCCATCAGGTTTATGATTTTAATCTGATGTGGCCCTCTGGTCACAAGGCATTGAATTTGATGCCTTTGCATTAAATCACAAGTTTCTAACCCTCTTCTAGCTGACTTGATGTTTAGATACATCTCTCCTAAAAGTATGGTATAGTATAATATAGAACATATTTATTTTACTTTGAGAGCTTTGTTTTGTTCCCCTGTAATTTCCTAACTAAGCTTGCAATAATAGGCATCAGCCAAAATATTGCAGAACCAGACCTAAGAATCATCAGTTTAAATATTTTATTTTTATTTTTAAACCCTTACCTTCTGTCTTGGAGTCAATACTATGTATTGGCTCCAAGGCAGAAGAGTGGTAAGGGTAGGCAATGGGGGGGGGGGTCAAGTGACTTGCCCAGGGTCACATAGCTGGAAAGTGTCTGAGGTCAGATTTGAACCTAGGACCTCCCATCTCTAGACCTGGCTCCTTTCACCTTTTGAAAGAATGAAATTTTCATTATGGAAAGGTATGAAATTATCAGTTACTTTGCTTTTGTCAGAGAAGAAGACTCCAGCAGATGTCAGGAAAATTGGAGTTTTTCATCACGATAAGCTTGTGCTCTGTGTTCCATAGCTTCTATTTCCTCTTGAAAAAAAAAAGCGTTCCCTATATGGGCATGTTTGATTGGTATCTCCTCCAATATATTCTCCTTAATTCTATGCCAACAAACAATATTCATGGGCATGAAAAATGAAAAAAGGTAGCAATCCATTCCCTTAACCTTAAAAATTGAGAAAACCTTGCAATAAGTTATGGTTGCAAGAGGTCCATTTCATATATGTATATGCATATTATTTATGCATAATATAGATTTTTTTCATTTTTTATCTTGCCAAGTTGCATAATGAACCATCCTCTAAAACATATATTCTTTTGACCTAACGCTGATTAACTGTATCTCCAAATGGAAATCCCTTCTCTCAGGATTGAAAAGAACAGAACAAAAATGCCAAATAGGAAGATAATATCAATGATGTATCTTTACTTAAATATTATATTATGCAATAATAGTGGCCTAAGCATCACTCTGCTGTCTTAAAACAATTATTCTTCCTTCTTTAGTATCTAATTTACTTTGAGTAAATAAAACAGGCATTGGGAAAAGAAAATCCAATATGATCAAACATAGAGTAGAGATATTAAAATAACCAAAGAAAGAAGTATGCAGTTTAATTGAATAATACTTTGTTGAGTAATACCTGCTTTTGTTAAACAGATTGAAAATTATTTCTCACATAGTATTTTTCACATAGTATACATTTTAAACCTAAAACTCTAAGAGAACGATTATGGATATTGAAAACAGATAAAGACTGAAAGAGAGATATAGCCTTATTCATTCTGTGAGATGACTAGATGAAAGGAAACACTGTCTGCAAAATTTCAAAGCATTTGGGGGCAGAATTGCAAAGAAGTTGCAACCCAAGGAAGACTGTTGTAACTTTATTAATTTTGTTTGCTATTTCACAGTGATAAAATTTGACATCTAAGCCTCCCATTGTATGATGTGCACTGTGACTGATTTTATGTACTCAAGAAGACCTTTCTCACAGCCCAGTAATTGGGGAGTATTGACTTTGTAATCTTTGGAAATGTTCTTAATGAGCACAAAAGACACGAATCTCATAGATAAAACCTCAAAGTCACAGTGCCTCTTTACAGGAGTTGTCAGCAAGAGAAAGCTCAAACAGAAGTATCTACTGCACAGGAATAACACAAATTAAGTAGCCAGATTACATTGTGGTTTTAATCCAGAAAGAAAAATTGCAAGGGGAATTTTATAAAATAAATAACTTCTAAGGGCAGTTAATGCAAGCTTAAATATCTTACTCTGGAACTGAAATTAAGTTTCTTTCCCAAGAGTATATTGTACTCATGCTTAAGTATGAATAGAGGTTACAGAGAAAGATTTGAACTACTACCATTGATAAATCTTTAATGGCAAAAATCACTATTTAAGAATGGAAAATATTGTGCATACAATGAATAACTGTTTAATTACCAGAAGAGAGAAAGCCATCAAATTCTACGTCTAAATGTTAATGCAGTCATTTTCAAATAGATCATCTACCCTCCAGATCTAGCCAAGAATAATATGGCGAAGTTTTTCCAATTCTTGAAGTATATGGAAAATATTTTTCATAATATTTGTTGAAAAGACACCATAGTACCTGATTTGCTAAATCTAATGTTTTGGAAGAATTAATGATGCTCCTGTTTCTTCTGTCCTTCCCTAGAGCCATATGTGTGCATGTATCTGTGAAATGGCCAATCCATCTAACAATTATATATGTGTATGTGTATAATGATATAGACATGTACATATATGTTTACATATGCACACATATATAACATAACAGAATTAGATGTAAACTCTATCACTATTTTATACTCCATTGTTGTTTCAATAAGTCCAAATTAACTGACAATTCGCCTTTTCTTAATATTTTCTTCTATTATTTTATGTTACAACTATTTGCCATTTTAGCATTAATTTACTAGGATTGAACATATACTACTTATAAGGAAAGAAGGAAGCACTTAAGAAGCACCTTCTCTATATCATGAACCATACCAAGCAATTTAAAATATCTCATTTGGGGGGCAGCTAGGTGGTTCAGGGACCGGAGAGCCAGACCTAGGGGAAAGAGGTCCTGGGTTCAAAGCTGGCCTCAGACACTTCTTAGCTGTGTGACCCTGGTTAAGTCACTTTATCCCCAGTGCTTAGCTCTTACCTCTCTTCTGCCTTGGAACCAATACACAGAATGATTCTAAGTTAGAAGGTAAGTGTTTAAAAAAAAAGAAATACCTCATTAGATTTTCACAACATCCTTTAGAGGCAAAATATTATTATCCCCATTTTCCAAATGAAGAAACTATAGCAGACAGAAATAAAGTGACTTATCCAGGATGTCTCACAGATAAATATAGTTGTGACAAGGTATTATGAATGAAAGAATCCACTGAAAGCTTTGCACGATGACTATTATCAACCATACTTATTCAATGTTATGTTATAAATGCTAGCAATAGCAATGAGAAGAAATCAAAGGAATCAAAATGGGCAAAGGAGTAAAAATATCAATTTTATAGAAATATATATAGGTTTTCTTTGCAGATGATATGATGGTACAGGTGGAAAATCCTAGATTTTTCAACTAAAAAGTTTTTTAAAACAATAATTTTTAAAAAGTAGCAGGATATAAAATAAATCCACATAATTCATCAGCATTTCTATATATCACTAATAAGACCTAGAAAACTGAGACAGCAAGAGATATCCTATTTAAAATACTGATAGATAGAATAAAATACCTGGGAGTAAATCTGCCAAAACAAACCCACAAACTACATGAACATAATTATACAAGACATTTTATATAGATAAAGTCAGATTTAAATAATTGGAGAAATATTCATTGTTCATGGGTGGGCAGAGTCAACATAATAAAAATGAAAATCCTACCTAAACTAATCCATTTATTCAATGTCATCCCAATTCAATTGCCAAATTTTTTTTATTGAGCTAGAAAAAAATAATAAAATTCATTTGGAAGAGCAAGGTCAAGAATATCAAAGGAATTAATAAAAAATTATAAAGAAAGGAGTTCTTGCAGCATAACGTTTTAAACCATTATAAAGCAGTAATTATCAAAACTATCTAGTACTGGCTAAAGAAAGATTATAGAAAGGTTGATCAAGGAAACAGAACAGACACACAACAAGCAATAGTAAAAGATTATAATAACCTTGTATTTGACAAAGACAGAGAACCAAGCTTTTGGAATAATAAGTCACTATTTGGTGAAAATTGTTGGGAAAACTGGTAAGCAGTCTGGCATATACTAGGTATAGATCATGATAAAGGGAAATCAAATCAAATCAAATTCAAAGAATAGGAAACATATTTCCTATCAGATTTATGGATAGGAGAATTTGTGAATAAACAAGAGATAGCATTGTGAGATGTAAAATAGATCATTTTAAATTACATTAAATTAATAAAATTTTATACAAATAAAACTAATGTAGCCAAGATAAACAGGTAAGCAGAAAATTGGCAGAAATGTTTAGATAGCTTCTCAGATAGTGGTCTCATATCTCAGACATATAGAGAATTTTGTCAAATTTCTAAGGACATTACACATTACTCATCTGGTGAATGATTAAGGTTCATGAACAGATAAAATCTGGATGAAGAAATCAAAGCTATAGGAAAAAATGCTGTCTAAATCATTACTGATTAAAGAAATGCAGGGAGCAGCTGGGTAGCTCAGTGGGCTGAGAGTCAGGCCTAGAGATAGGAGGTCCTAGGTTCAAATCTGACCTCAGACACTTCCTAGCTGTGTAACTCTGGACAAGTCACTTAAACCCCATTGCCTAGCCCTTAGCACTCTTCTGCAAGGAAGGTAAGGGCTTAAAAAAAAGAAAAACTCAAATCAAAATAACTGAGATATCATCTCACACCCATCAGATTGGCTAAAATGATAAAGGGGCAAAATAATGAAAGTTAGAGGTGATGTGGAAAAACAGGACCACTAATACACTGTTGGTGGAATTAAGAACTGAACCACCCATTTTGAAGAGCAATCTGAAATAATACCCAAAGTGTTCTAAAACTGTGTGCACTAGTAATACCACTATTAGAGCTGTTTCTGAAAGCAATCAGGGAAAAAGGAAAAGTGCTTGTGTTCTAAAATATTTCTAGCATCTCTCTTTGTGGTGGCAAACAATTGGAAATTGAAGGGATGCCTATCAATTGGGGAGTGGCTAAACAAGTTGTGACATATGATTATTATGTAATATTACTTATCTATAAGAAATGATAAGCAGGTTAATTTTTAATAAGACATGTCAAGATATATGTGAAATTATGAAGAGCAAAATTAGCAGAACCAAGAAAACACAATAACAGAAATATTGTTTGAAGAATAACTGAATGTTCACCTCCAGAGAAAGAAAAAATAAATAGAGACATGTAAGATATAGGGAAATGAAGGAAGGAAAGAAGAAGACAGTAAGGAAGAAAAGAAGGAAGAAAGAGGAAGCATAGAAGGAAGGAAGGAAAAAGAGAGAAAGAAAATGAGAGGAGGAAGGAAGGAAAGAAAGGAAGGAAGGAAGGAAGAAGAAGAAGAAAGAAAGAAAGAAAGAAAGAAAGAAAGAAAGAAAGAAAGAAAGAAAGAAAGAAAGAAAGAAAGAAAGAAAGAAAGAA
>NC_058134.1:64160041-64174080 GCF_016433145.1 Gracilinanus agilis | reverse complement strand
CTCTCTCTCTCTCTCTCTATATATATATATATATATATATATATATATATATATATATATACACACACATACATATGGATGTATATATGCAATTTTCCCCAATTACATTTAAACACATTTTTTTAACATTCATTTTTTAAAATTATGAGTTTCAAATTCTCTCCCTCCTTCCTACCTCTCCCCTCTCACTGAGACGACAGGCAATTTGATCTAGGTTATACATGTGGAGGCAGGCAAAACATATTCCCTTATTAGTAATGTGAAAGAAAAAAGACTAAAAAAAGAAACACAAAAAAATAAGAAAGTAAAAATAGTGTGCTTTTATCTGCATTCAGACTTCAGCAATTCTTTCTCTGGAGAAGGTCAGAATTTTTCATCATAAGTCCTTCAGTATTATCTTGGATCTTTGTATCACTGATAATAGCTAAGTCCTCAACAATTGATCATTGTACAATATTTCTGTTACTGTGTACAATGTTCTCCTGCTTCTGCTCACTTCACTTTTCATCAGTTCATGTAAGTCTTTCCAAGTTTTTCAGAAAGCAATCTGCTCATCACTTCTTACAACAGTGGTATTCCATCATAATCATATACCACAACTTGTTCAGCCATTCTCCAATTGATGGGCATCAATTTCCAATTCCTTGCCACCACAAAAAGAACTGCTATAAATATATTTATACAAATATGTCCTTTTCCTTTTAAAAAAATGTCTTTAGGGAGGCAGCTGGGTAATTCAGAGGACTGAGAGCCAGACTGAGAGGTTCTAAGTTCAAATCTGGCCCCAAATACTTCCCAGAAGTGTGACCCTAGGCAAGTCATTTAATCCTCATTGCCTAGCCTTTCTGATCTTCTGCCTTGGAACCAATACATAATATTGATTCTAAGAGGAAAGGGAAAGGTGGGTTTTGGGGAGTTTTTTGTTGTTGTTGTTTTGTTTTAAAAACATTCAGGATACAGACCTAGTAGCCTTTTGGACATAGTTTCAAATTGCTCTTCAGAATGGTTGAATCAGTTCACAATTCCACCAACAGTGCATTAGTGTCCCCATTCTCTCACATCCTCTCCAACATTTGTCATTTTCCCTTTCTGTCATGTTAGCTGATCTGATAGGTATGAGGTGGTACTTCAGAGTTGCAAAAACAAACTTCTTAAAATAATTTCATCACATACATTTTTAATACACAAAGTAAAACTATGACTACCACTTTACTAACTCTTCAATTTCTGCAAGTATGAAATTGTGTGAAACTCAAGTTTAAAAGGCAAATAAAAACTAAAGGTAGACATGATAGAGAATGATAGTGAGTGGTAAAATGAGAATTTAAATTGATAATCCTTATTGGCTTCTTACTTTCATAACCCTCCTTACCTCAACAGCTTGAAAAGCAATGGCTTCTTCAATTCTGTACCTATATGTTTGTACACAAATAAGAACAAATAGAAATCCCTTTGAAAAGTATAACTTAATATATTCCTAATTACATTTATTCTTCTGTCCTTTTAGTAAGGATACTGTCCTAATATCTCGTAGTCCTTTATATGGGTAGAAGGATACCCCCTTCATTCAGGAATGATACAATGTGCATTTCATCTGCTAAAATCTGCTAAAACTTCTAATATTATTTTACAAACCATCTGGTTTGGGTCTTAAAATTTATCAGAAGCGATTTAGTAGCTTTCTCAACAATTATCTTTTTTTTCTGGTCCAGAAAGACATTAATTTGAGGAGAGTCTAGAAAAAGTTACTTTTTTTTTTTAGATGCTGTTAGGCACAAAGTATTGCTTTAAACTACAAGGGAGGCTCACAGAGGAATGGTGCACAGATTAGCTTTCCAAAGGATATCCAGTCCTTTATTAAGCACATGCTAACTGTGGTCAACTGTGACCAATTTGGTTTATTACTCTCCACAAGAGTTTGAACTGAGATTACCCAGTTAATTTAATTGAGAAATGTTAGATGAACTTGAACTGTTTCTTGGACATGGAGGACTAGAGACTTTATTTGCTAAAAATATTCACTATTTAGTATGGTGAGTTTATCTTTGACAGTTGGGCCCCATAATTTCTTTAGATCATTTGTATATCACAAAAGGAGGAGGAAGGAGAGGTCTGGCTTTCAGATTCATAATTACTATTCCTTTTTGCGTGGATGTAGGGCCAAAAGACAAAGACCCTAAACAGTGTGATAATCCGATTGCCCAAAAGTGAGAATTTCTACTTGGCTTACAAAAAATGGACTGCAATTTGAACCTGGGCAACGTTGGCTTTCGGATGTGTCAGTAGCACACCTGGGGGGGGGGGGGGGGGGAAAGAGATCAAAGACATTTAGTTAGGGAGGAAAACAAAAACAAAAACAAAACTCCAGGAATGAATAAAGTCACTGTAAAACTCAGTAGTACATCATTCTTGTAAAACCAATCCCAGAGTTAAAGGATTTTAAAAACTTTTTTTTTGCCCGATTCCACTCCTTAAAAAAACAAATGGAGATGTTTGCTTATTTACTAAATAATCTCCAGGGGAATGTAAAAGAGCACCGACAGCATCTTGTTGAAACTTTAGTGATAACTTTATCAGTAGCATGGGACACAAGGTGGCACCAGACTATAAAAATGTGTCTTCCTCATATGTATCTGCAAATGTTTTCGAGAGAATTTGCTTGTCTTGGAGAAGGTCAAAACTCTAAAGGGGAATTCTGCTCTGTTTGCTTTTTTTTTTTTTTTTTTTTTTTTTTTTACGGACCTTCAAATTTTGTGTTCTCTAAGTTATTCTCAGAGACAGCAAATCTTTGAATAAATTCCAAAATCGTCCCTAATATTACTAGTGACTCTTTAAATGGAATTTGTCATTCAAACTTTGTCATTAAAATAGAAAGGCCTTTTGGTTGTGACCATACAAGCATACTAAATGGTATATGTTTGTGATACTGAATGAATCTGTCCCATATGCTGCACTGCAAAGCTACATGAATGAAGCATTTACCAAATCAGGCCCACCACATTAAACAGAAAAACAATCTTTATTCATGGTAACTTATCAGTTTCAATTAATCAACCTTAACAATGGAAATTCTGATGTGTTCAAGCAACTTGAAAGCAATAGGTCATCTCCAGGGCAGCCATGTTGTGTCTTTGTCCCTAAGGCTTGGAACAAAGCTACATCTCCAATAAATATACATGCATATACATACATACGTGGCCATAGATATCTCTGCAGCCAAATGTACAGTTCTGAAGGTTCCCCCTCGCCATCCACGCGAAGGCACGCGTATTGCTTCTGCTCGTTTGGGGGCATCATAACACATTTCATTATTTTCCTCCAAGTATTAGTTTTGGAGCTCTGTAAGTTTAAACAAAAGAAAAGACATTCCCATTGGCTGACCATCCTTTCAGTTTCTGTGCCGCTATGTGAATGGCATTGTGCAGACGGTTCCAATGGTATTGAAAAGGGGTAACCATTGGTTTGATTTGGTTACACGGTTTCGTAAAGAGCTCCCTCCCACTGCCTTAGGGTCTGTGAAAGGTCCCTGACCTGTTTAGAACTGCCAAGTGAAATGTCATGTCGCCCCTCCCAAGTGGGAGTATCTGCATTCATTTGATCAGTATAAAAAATGGTTGGGGATGGTGAGATCAGTGCTTTTGAATTGCAATTTATAGCAGTTTACAAAAATGCACATTGTTGGAAAAGAAAACATGGAAGTGTTTCTTTCCAAATTGCATTACCTGTGAAATGTCATTAGTCTTCTAAGGATAGTTACATCCTACTTTTTTAATTATTTAAGAGAGTTATTTCGACTAAAGAAAACCAGAATCGGATTATGTGATGACTTAATATGCTTCTGTGGAGCCTAGTTATTTTAGTTTTGCCTCAGATTTGGGAAGGAGAGGACTTCTGGGTTCATTCTTAGACTCGATGTACCTAGGGATTGCTTCTGTTTAATGATCCTGACAGACAATCTTATCAATAAGTTGCTATAGCAGAATATTCTCTTCCCAGATTTTAGAACAAGCTGAATTTGATGGCTAAGTGCCTCCCCTTCTACTGTTCACTTGTTTGCAGTTATACATAAAATTCTGCACTGTGACCCATTCACCTTCAGTCTAGCACTACTGGAACTCGCATCCAAACACACAGTAAAGGTCCTGGAAATTTTGTGTGTGGATAGTTTTGTGAAATCCAAGTTGTAGAAACATTATAGGCTTCAGGCTAAACATCACCAGGAGATTAAATTTTGGCTTGGCTATTTTCTTTTAAAGAAATGTTCCTCATAGTTATAAAATGTTTCAAAGGACATGTGAATTTTCTGCCAAAATAGTTGAAATGTTCCCAGATGTTAAAAGAAACCGAAGAATCAAATGCTGGCTTAGGGTTTTCTGTGTGCCATCCCACCCACCCCAAATCCTTAATATCATTTTTAAATAGCCAAGAAGCTGGATCTCTCAGTTAGGGGTGTGTACAGGTGACTGGAGTAGGGGCCAATGGGAGGCTGGGTAGGAGTTCCTTTAAGGAACAGGAGGGGCCTCTTTTTATTTTTCTTTTAAAGAAAAGTTGAATTTTGGAAAATTCCATGGTGGCTTGGGCTGGAATTGATATTTGACTTGAATTGAGAAAGGGAGGAAAGGCCCCCTCCTCTCTTCCGATTGCCTCAGATGCATCCAGTAGCACTCTACTTTGAACATTCCGCCAGTGTAAACTGAGCTTGTCACTTTTTTATCTTTGTTCATGTTAAGCTTAGGAATGACAGCCAGGCTCTGTGTGTTTCTCTCTCCCATTGCCCTGGCTGTAGTGACCACATTGACACCTACCGGTGCCCAAAGGCTGCAACTCTTTGTCGCCTTCTCCACGCTCCTGGATTTCACTGGGATTAGTTAGTAGCCCCATTGTTCGTGTTCAAAGCTGTAACATCAGATTCCCATGTTTGGGCCTTCTCAGCTCAGACCCCCAACGCTCCCCTCACAATCCGTGAAACAGGTAAAATCCCCTCCCTGCCAGGACAGGACAGGAGACAGAAGGACCCAGTGTGGGGCCAGTGTATTTCCTTCATAAATGAATCTAAATAGGGAGGCTGTGGTAAGCAGTACTTGTTGGGACTTGGGTGTATCTCTTCCTCAACCAGGTTTCAAAGAGAAAAGATTTATACATGTAAGTTTTTAAATCTCTTAAATTCAGAGACTAGAATTATCTTGTAAAAGGCACTCTTCCTCCATGAACCTTCCTCTCCTCCACCCTCCACCCCCAGCCTCTGTTCTAAGCCCTTGGAATGTGGAAGGTTACTCATTGAACTTACTGATTTGATCAAAACTACCTAAAAAGTCAATTTTTTTTTAACCCTTGTACTTTGGTGTATTGTCTCATAGGTGGAAGATTGGTAAGGGTGGGCAATGGGGGTCAAGTGACTTGCCCAGGGTCACACAGCTGGGACGTGGCTGAGGCCGGGTTTGAACCTAGGACCTCCTGTCTCTAGGCCTGACTCTCACTCCACTGAGCTACCCAGCTGCCCTAAAAAGTCAATTTTAAAGGACCAGGGCAGCAGAAAAAAAAATAAGCTAAGAAGAGCTAAAGTCTAGTTTTAGAAGAAATTGTACTGTCCAAATAGGAAATGGGGACAATTCCCCTGGGAAGACATATTTTGTTTCTGAGAGTTGCTCTTATTAAGGCACAGGATCGTGGGAGCTAGAGCTGAAAGACATCTTAAAGAGTATTTACTGGAAGCCTCTCATTTGATGGAGGGGGAAACTGAGGTCCAGTGGCCTTATTATATGGCTTGCCCAAGGCCATACAAGTAGTAAGTAGCAGAGGTTGGGGATTCCAACCCAAATCCTTTGATTCCAAATGCAGTGTTTCCCCCACTAAACATCAAGATAGACCAAGATGGGTTGAGGGCCTGGGCTGAGATCATTCCGTATGAAGTCCATGACCTCTGCTAGAAAGCCATAGTCAGTGCCTAGAGTTGAGTTGGTTCAGTTTGGTTGGATGGGGTCCCTCAGTGCTGAGTATACCAAGTTTCATGTCTCTTTCATCCCATTTCTATCACAGAGGTGATTATAGAAGAAGATGAAGAAGAAGCTAATGGTTAATACTCATAATCACCAATTCCCCAGTACTAAGGGACTGAAAGCTGAGTATCAGGAGAAGACAAATGCAGGAAGAAGGTCTTGACCTCATGGCCAAAGCCCTTTTACTTTACCATACTTCCAGATAGCCAAATGAGTCGATTCTGAAATAAATATTTAATCCTTTCCCCGATCCTGCTCCAAACTGTGTCTGCAAAGAGTTCCTGTAATTGAAGAGGAAGCTTTGCAGGTCAGCCCTCCATGTATCCTTTCCTCAAATCTGTTTTATGCATGTTCAGGTTAAGGCTGAGGTTGGACAGATTCCCAAGGGGCCCTCCATAACCCTCAGTTCTGTGACACTGCCCTCCGGCCCACCCTGGGGCTGGAGCTATGTTCAAAGGAGAGATCTTCAATAAAGAAATTTAATAAACAAGGATTGTCTGGTGTCCTCTTTAGTAGAAAAGACCCCAGCTCTAAGCAGTCACTTGGAAAGTGACTCGGAAAGAAGCAAAAATAAAAATATTCCCAGGGATGCCACCTCCCTACACAAACTGGACGTCTGGACAGCTGCCTTTACTGAACTGGTCTCCGTTAAGGAGAGCCTAAAAGGCTCATGCTTGTCGATATACTCTTTTCCCCTTTAGCAGCGCGCTGGCGCAAAGCTCTTTACTTACTTGAAGGGAACATTCTGATTTTAAATATCTCCTCCCCAAAAGTTAATTCCCTGCTGGGAAGTTAGAGACGCAATTGGTTCCTTTTATAGAAAACCAAGATTAAAGTGTAGGTTATGTACCCTATTTAAAGAAGGAAGGGCCACTTCCTCCCCCCTCCCCAATTTACTTTCCTTCATGCGTAATGTGCAGCGTGGTCCTTCCACTTTCACCCTAACCAAAAGTTCCGGGACTGTAGCGCCAGTAACACGCCTTTGAGAAGCTCCCCCCTCCTCCTTGATAAGTTGGTTTTAGTTGATAAGCTTCTCTCACTCCTTATTAAGTCTCAGGAAAAATATTTCGGGTAGCAGTCACCTGTGGCTGAAATACTCTGGCGCAAACTGAAAACTCTGGGGACAGACAACTCTTCTGTGCGTAAAAGGAAGCAAAAGATTTAACTGGAAAAGGGCCTCGTTATTCTCAACCCGTGTACATGGGGTGGCACAGCGCAGCCCAGCATTATTCGAGCTTCATCTACTATGCACTATATACCACCGTCTCCAAAGGATTGTTGCCCTAGAAACTTGTTTTAAATCTCCTGCTATATATCAACACCTTGTTTTAGCAGTCTTTGGCTGAATTACAGTTACACAGTTTGGCGCTTCTTTCAAATTTCCTCCCATCAGTTTGGCCAAAGAAAGGAATTTTTCTCCTTTAGAAATGAATCGGCTTAATTAGTAAGTAGATTAATGGCAATTGCTGGTGAGTTGGTTTCCAGCAGAGTTTCACCAGAGAGGGTTAATCGGAGTCAGGTCTGGAATCTTTCCCAGAACTGGCTGCCAGCCATTTCCACCAACCAATCAACCCTACAAGAAACGGAACGAGTGAAACAGAGTTTACATTCTCACTGCCATTATGCCTGTCCTAAATTCTTAGGAAGCAGGCTAACAGTTGGGGGTGCAACGTGTTGTTTCTTCTTTCCAGAATAGCAACAGAAGTCTTTAAAGGTTTCATTTTCGAAATTTATTTGGATACCAAAAGAAAATTTCCAGCGGCATGGAACATGTCCTCAAGGAAAGGCCCGGGGCCCTTGGACAATTTCAGACCTAGAAACGTCGCCCAAACCTCTCCAAACCAATTGCTTTACCAAGAATTCTTTCAAAAAATTTCCTCAGTGTTTTGCAATCGTTTCCACTTGCTTTTTTTTTTCATAGTGATAAAAATGCATTCATAGTTTAACCCGCAGCTGCATTAGTCTTGCAAAAAAAAAAAAATCCCTGCTGAGAAATGCATATAATAGGAAAAACAGATCGGCTGGACAGCAGTGTAATTAATGCCAGAAAGGGCTGAGGCCGGTTTCATAGTTTGTCTTTTGAGGATATCAAGACGAGACCTGGTGAAAAATGACGCATGCTTTAGCATTTCAGAAAGCTGGCAACTGGCAAAGCTTTTACTTTTTTTTCTTTGACTTCATGCCGCTGAACAAAGAGGTCGGCAGAACTAGCTAGGTTGTAATGAGTTCTATGTCCCTAGCACATTAAGTGCATCATGGAAACATATTGTATCGAAATAGTTTGGAGGAGAATACTGGGGATGAAAGAGAATGGGTGCTTTGATCAGCTCCCTGGGGTCCTGAGTGCGCACAGACCGACTTGCAAGGAGTTATTCAGCTCCAGCGAGACACACTTACAACACCATTCAAAGAAATTTGCATATCTGTAATTTATCACATTGGTCTCGAACATTTTTGCAAGGTAAATAAAAGTTGGCTGAATAAAAAATATCAATCATCACAGATATAGAGGAAACTGTGAAGGCAGTTTTTTCCTTAAAAAAAAAGTCAATTAAATGCAAAGCTTTATCGCTGGTTTTATTTTAGAGACTGAAAGCAATAATAATAAGGCTGGGCTCTGGGGAAGCCCTAGAGTAACCTCAAGCCCCTTCCAATATCACTATTCTGAGGTTAAGGGATTCTGTTTTGAAGTTTTCTCAAATGCTGAAATTTCACACTGACACTAGGGTCCACAAGCAGGACGCACGGACACGGAATCGTAGGGACTCTGGAGAAGAGAATAGATGATTTAGTCCTCTATCTTTCCTGGCCGCCCAAATAGTAAGATTTTATCTCTCCCAGGCCTCTTGTTCGCTTCATTTGTATTTGTTAAAGTGTCAAATCTGTTTGCAAAACTTAGCAGCTCTGGGGGAAATGTCCAGAGAACTGGTCAATAGGGAAATTTCCTTTCTAATTCCCTCAGGAGAACAAGAGAAGAGTTAACAGGCAGGCATTGTTTGGCTTTTTTTTTTTTTTTAAACAACTCCAGTTAACAGCAAACAAGACTCTTCAACTTGACCTTGGAAAAGGGCTATGTGACTGCAGATAATCTATCAACCGACCCAGGATGACAATGATGTATTTCAAAGTATTGTCAGATGAAAAGATTGATAAATATGCTGCTGCAAAGAGTGAGGACTTTGAAAACAGGCTACAGGCAAATGGCGTAAAGAGTGTGCCTTTTCTACCTCCTCCTCCTCCCTGATCCTCTGAAGGAGTGAGCTTGCCTGGTAGAAGAGGGGCCAGTAAATCAGCCCCATAATATTTCTTTAGGGGCACGGAAAAGCTGTGAACAGTACTTCTCATATTAAACGCAATATTTCTTTGCTTTCGTGGGGAACAAAAGTCATAGCAAGACGTCTTTATGGCTAATTCAGTCAAAGGCACATCTCTGGTTCCCCTGCAGAAAGGTCAGTGTCGTTGTGTTTGGTCCACCGAGGGGGTGTTTTCACACTGAAAACTAAGCCAGCTGTCCCTGTCATACTCTCACCATTGGGGAGCGCGCACTGTGCATGGTTATTAGCCACATTCTACACCTGCAAAATATACCGATTTCCAAGACTTTTCAAGCTCCCTCCACTCTTCTTATTCCACACACACACCACCACCACCCCCCCCCCCTCCCGCCTTCTAAACTCTGACAACACAATTCAAGCCCAGGATGAAAGCGCTGGAGGCAAGGGAAACGTCAGGAAGGGGGAGGCTTGACAAGCGTCTCGTGGGTGTCTATTGAGCTGCTATCAAAGAGACTTCAAGTATTTTTTTTTTTAAGTATGAGAAACTTGCAAGTAATTGCGTCGAGGCGTCACACATTTGTTTCTGGCTCAAGTGCTATTTGCTGGACCCTAATATTTAATTATGCGCGCAGGCACTAGGCTTGGGGATGTAGCCAAACGTCCTTCATTTATAAGTGGCTCATTTTGGGTTTTTTGTTTGATTTTAGCTTTATTTGCATTTAATATGCCAACGATCAAGTCCCTGTGAGCACTTCTGAATCTTTCCACTGAGTATATACATATATTTTAAACACCCAAATACACACACCCACTAGCAACTGTACTTTCATCATACTGCCCCAATTTGAATGTCTTCTGGGGTGGGGGGAAAGTCCGGTTATCACAATTAGAATTAGAATCTTAGAGGCAGAGGGACCTCAAGCCATTTTGGACAACCATTGCCCGAGAAGGAATCCCTGTATATAGCTTTCCCTGAACGTGCTCCTATCACTACTTGAAGACCTCCTGTGACAGGGAACTCACTACCTCTCTAAACGATCCATTCCACATTTGGGCAGCTCTATGAGGAAATTTTAAATGACAAATGCCTTAGAAATCGATTTCTAGTTTGACTGATTTGAGGAGCAGCCCAAATAAGGGGCTAAAGGCGATACCCTAGAATTATCCGGGGAAAATTTCCAAATATTGGTAGGGGGCGGTCTTTCAGAAACGTACACCCTAAGAGTGAAGTTGCTCACTCGCCCCTGGGTTGCTCAGGGAAAAGACCAGTGGGGAATAGACCAGCTTCCTACAGCAGCTTTTGTAAGAGAATGGGGGAGGGGGGTGGGCAGGTACAGTTTTCCTTCTCCTCCCACGAAAAGAGGTAAAGACCCCCTGATCTGGTGTTTCAACCCCTGATCCTTGGACAATCCTTCACCCCAAACTTCGAAGATCTCAATGATTAAACTCCCGAACGGAGGAAGTGACTAAACTCACAAGCCTCACGTGGGTTCCCAGGAAAAAAAGGACAGGAATCTGTAGGGTCTACATCCTGGAAGTGAACTTGAGTAGGGGGATGAGGAGGAGTCCAGATCCAAAATCCGCAGATCCCCTAAGGAGGATGAGGAAGGGGAGCGGGCCTCAAGCCTGCCAAAGCCTCCCAGGCTCTCCGAGTGGTTTCAGAGCAACAAGTTGCCTGGAACAGGTGCATGCGCCTGGGAAGTTGGGGCGCCCAACTGCTAGCAGAGCCAGGGAGTGGGGCTTTTCGCAGGGCAAGGTCAACCCCCCCCAGACCCCAAGAAGGGCCGGAAAGGTGCAGATATCAGTGGGAGGCTCGAGGCCCTCCGTGCCACCCTAGATAACTAGGGCGCCCAGAGCCGGAGGCAGCAAACAACTCTCCACTGGCTAAAGATTGTAGCAGGCCCTGGGGGCTCTGTTCAGCCTTGGGGAGGAGGCCGCCCTGTACTCCCAGTGGAGTCGTGGGGGGGTCGTGGCCCAGCGCCTCCTGCTGGCAGACCCAGGTGCCCAGCCCTGGACATACACTGGGCTCCTTACTCCCCGCCTGAGAGACTGCTTTCCAGGTCCCCTCTTGGAGACCTCCATGCGCAAAAACAGCGAAGCTGTGGACAATCCCGCCTGCGGCCGGTTCCTCTCAGGCTCTGAGGAGCCCGGGTGGCGTCTGGGCCCGTACTGTGGCGGAAGCAGGGACTTGCCTGGACTCGGGGGCCAACACCCCCGACTCCTCCGCGAGCTCCCCCGGGCCCTAGGACTGAGGAGTGAGGGCGGGGCGCATGCGCGCCTCAGGCCCGGGTCCCTCCCCAGCTAGCAGACTTGGGGCAAAGTTTGGCTAAGTTTGTAGGGGCTGCGGCGGGCCTCTAGGCAACCCGGGTGTCCCGGAAGGGGAGGCTTAGAGCCCCCCGGACTCCCAGGGCTTGGCTCGGGAGGGGCCCCGAGGCCCGAGAGGCGCCAGAAGGTAGGGAGAGGCAGGCCTTTTGTGTGTGCCACAGGAGAGGCCCTTGCGCACAAACGCAGAAGCGCGCGTCGCCGCCGCCGCCGCCGCCGCCGCCGCTGCCTCCCGGGCTGCACCTCGGCCACTGAGGCGTTTCATTACCGCCGGAGCCCTTCCCCCGCCGCCCCCCTGCACCCGCTTTTGTTCGCCCTGAAAGTAATGCTGTGAATTCAAAGAAATGACAATATTTTCTATCGGCTTGAAAGTCCAAGAGAAGAGCCCTTGAGCTTGGCAAAAATCAGGCAAATCATTCATCATGCCACCCCGCACCTGTGGTCTTGGCATTGAAAACCCTCCAGACCTATTTCTATTAAACTTAATTATTCCCCCAAAGCACACAATGGTTGAAATGGAGCAGGTTGGAGTCTGTTTATTGGTGGTAAATGTTTTTCTGAAGATCTTCTGAATCTCATTGTTAGCTCGTTGTTTGAGGCTGCCCTCTTTCTTTCAGGCTAGAGTAGCCTTGGACTTTTCAATTTTCAATCGTAACATCTGCTTAATCGTACGGATCAAAATATGGAGACACAAAACATATGTAATGGTTGATTTGTTAAATCCTGGTAATGAGTTATTAACAAGGGAAAACAATAGGCCAGGATGGTGAGAGCCTTATGGTAACAGAGTCACTTTATGTAACGCCTGACGTTCCCCTTCTTGATAAATGGAACTAAGGTCTGAACGCCAGGTGATAGCAAGAAAATCAATGTCTTTAGGGGCCAGCACTGAGACTTTTTTTCTTCTATGTGAAAAATTAGGAGACATAAAATTTAATTGGCTGATCAGGGGGGAGGGGGAAACAGTGGTCTTAAGTTTAATTGCCGGTAGGCTTAGCAAGGGAGACAAAACAAGATTTGGGCCTGTTTGTTTGCTTGCATCCCAGCTTCAAGTCCAAGTGTATCATTGAAAATGTGTTTTATTATAACACATGTCATGCTTTACAGTTCCCATATTGTGTAAAGACAATGGTTAATGGTACATTAAAGACAAGCAAACCATGCCAACACGTCTTGGAGACATTGTAAGGGCCTCTCTCTTTGCTTGTTTTAGGCAGCTGCAGTCCAGGACCTAGAAACACAAAAAAAGAAGTTTGAAATACCAGGTGCATCCTAGAGAACCACGACAGGGATTGATATGTTATAGCCCAGGACATGAACCTAGCAATAAAGATATCATTCCGATTGTTTGCCGCTTCCACGGCATGTCAAGCAAAGAGGCGCCTGAGCAGTCTCTTTTCTGGCAGCCCAGCTCTCCCTCCCTGGGTTTCCCTATCTCCCTCAGCCAAATCCGAACACCTGTTGGCCAGGCCTCACATCCCATCGTGGGAATCGTTTCTTACCAGTGATTCCAGATCTCTAAAATGCAATTTGTTGTGGAATTATTTAGGACCATTCCCACAGGCTGCAGAATGCTTTGGAAAGGCAGAGGGAGGGAGGGAGAGAGAGGGTAAGGGAGGGAGAGGGCTTTACCCAGGAGGGTTTACCAGGGAGCACTCAACTGGTGTTTGTTCAACCTCGCAGCTGGTACTCGGTGCCACCGCAAAGACACATTAATGGAAATGGGATGAGTTCACGGATTTAAGAGGTTTCACACCCTCTCCATGAAGGGGCATTAATCCTGATATTGGCAGATTAGCAACCCTGGGAATCACCCGGAGACGGATTCACAGTGGCCTGGACGAGGCCAGCTCTTTATGCGCACTGCTCTGGGGCCTGGCCGGCTTGCTCTCTTTCTCCTCTACCCCTTTCTGCCTCGCAGAACGCAGAGATTCGGGCTTTCAACCTTTTTATGGGGCTTTTTTCCATAACCCACATTGTCTCCTTGGTGGAAAGGGAGGGACTTCCCAAACGAGGCTGGGTTGCAGTGGTCACTTGCTTTGTACGTAGCAGGATCTCGTCTCCTCCTCTCCCTCCACACTTCACCTCTCTTTGCCCACCCCAACCGGTGGAAAAAACTTTTGAGTTGGAAAAAGAGCAGGAAGAGGAGGAGGAAGAGGAGGAGGGGCAGGGGTGGAGCGGGGAGAAGAGGCAACAGTTTTTTCTAGCTTCTGTTTGAAAACGGAAAGCCATCTCTTTGCGATGTCTTTTTCTGTTTAGATAGAAATAAGAAAGGAAAATTCTGGGTTTCTGCCCGTCGAGGGTGTGTGGAGGGGGCGGGCACACGAATAGGATGCGAGGGAAGGAGGGGTAGTCTGGGTCCCCTCGGCCTGGTCACTCCCACTCTGACCTACAGGCATAGAGGCAGAGACAGACACCGGAACCCAGTGGGCGGGGGTGGGGGGAG
>NC_058134.1:64152427-64159655 GCF_016433145.1 Gracilinanus agilis | reverse complement strand
GCGGGTGGGAGGGGGTTAGAAGGAGGAGGGAAAATAGACTTGTGGATCTCATTTCTGTTTTTATAACTCTTCCTTAAACTGTTGCCCCCTCCTCATTCTTTCTCCTCCTCCAACACGATGCAAGTCAACTCCTAGTTGGATATAGGCTTCTTGGAAAAGGATCTCGCCAACTTTCCAGTAGAGAGATCATAAAATGCACCTTACACTGAATTTGCTGCTTCTTTATTATGCTAAATGGTCTCGGGCACTAAAGGCGACTTTGAGAGTCTGCCTGTCCCGTGGCACTCGGCGGTGGTGCAGCGCTCAGAGCCTCAATGGGCACCATGGGTGTCCTGAGGTTGGAGAGTTTGGGTCAGTAAGACACAGGCTTTCCAGAAGTTGAATTTGGAAAACTGCTTTTATAATCATTTATCCAAAAAGGGGAGGGGGGATTTGGAAGGAAAAGAAGCAGGCAACTTAGAAAGAAGGTTGAATACCTGTCACTCACTCTGCCCACACGCTGGTCCTTACAGTGCCAAGCAATATTTACTGACCAGTAAAGCCTTCCAGCCAGAGCGAATCTCCCAGCCAGACTGTGCAACTAGAAGAGAGAGCCCCGGGAACCAGTTACACCAGGGCAGTTCTCTCCTTCCCCCAAAGAGGGAGAGAGCCCCTGAAATGATACTTTCGTTCTGCTTTTCCTGCAGCACTTTTTTTTTTTCAGGACCGAGGCGCTAGAATGAATGGATTATGAGTAAATAAAAAGAAACTGTCAGTCTCTTTGAAGGTTGTGTTTAAAGGGACTTGCCAAGTCAGGACAGGAGAGTGACAAGATAGAGACCCTGGTGTTTTACATGCGAAGCCCGGCTCTTCCGCTTGATCTGCACCATACTAAAGGATGTGTTGAAGCATTGAATCACCTCCCCCCCGCCTTTGGGGGGGGGCGCCAAAAGAAAAGGTGCCACCTCACAATGATTGTAGTGTTTTGACTTCGGAGTGCCACATTGCTACAGTCAATTGAAATGAAGGTCTACGCACCCACGGAAAACGGGACAACACTTCCATAACTTATAATTAAGTTGGAGTCCGAACAACATTTGACTTTCTAATGAGTGTAATGAGATTACATGCCTGATAGAAGCATTTGTGCAAAAGCGACTTTCTGTGTTTAATGAGGGCCTAATACCCAGGACAAAATCGAATTATTTTCTTTCCTCTTATTTTCCATCTTCTCTTCTCTTTTCTTTCCTCTTCCTTCTCCTTCTGTCTCCCTCCCTCCTTCTTCCTTCTCTTCCCTCCTTCCCTACCTCTCTCTGCCTGGGTCTCAATTTCAGTCTCAGTTCTCTCCACCTATTTGTCGGCCTCTATCTCTGTCTCTTGTATCTTCTTGTTTTTGGCTCTTCACCTGTCCCTTCGACTCAGTCTCTCCTTATTTCTACCTTTTTTGGTCTGTTTCTAGCTCTCTATCTGTCAGTCTCTGTCTGCCTCTGTGTCTCTTTCTCTCTCCCCTTCTTCCTCCCTCCCAAAATTTAACTTTACTTGTGAAACATTCCCAATCTTTCAAAAAAAAAAAAAAGTAAAATGTACTGAAAAAGAAAAAGATTGGTAGGATAAGTCATAAAGAAGAGTTTAAGGAAGAAGGAAGGATCAGAAATATCTGTGGGTCTGGACAGCCCCTATCTGCATGAGGATGACTAGAGGGGATTTCTCTTTTAATTACTGTTGGATGAAGTCCATAGCATCCGCGGGAGCATAGGGGAAAGCTAAATGTGTCTGTAAGTAGGTTAAAGCGATTAGCATCCTGGTGACATATTGCTCCCGCTTTGTCTGTTCTAGAAGAAAGTGAGTATTTGGGGAAAATTATGAATTATACCTTGGCTGGCCAGGCATCATTTCTCCTCTGCTCATCTGGTCAGCTCTGAAACACTAGAGCCCAGGGCTTGGAGCCTCGGGTACCACGGGAAAATCAGCACCTGTGGTGCTGGCCAGCAGCAGTAGCAGTAGCAACATGAAATTCCAGGTCCACCACATGCTCCCCTCTTCCCCCTCTGCAATCACTGCTCCCTCCCTTCCCTACCCTTAAACCCAAGCGCAGGCCAGGCTGACCATTCTACCTAATCTACTCTATTTCCAGCTCACTTTCTAGGCTTTGCATTTGTCCCTGCAGGTATGGGGCAGTCTCTAGGACTAGGTCCTATGGCCTTGAACCCTAGGATCCTTAAAAGCAGATTGAAGGTGAGCTGACAGGACTATGGAGAGAGAGCTCCTGCCTCATTCACTTAGGCCAGAGTTGAGGGAGGCAAGCAGGCAGACAAGCAGGCCTTCAGGGCTGCCTGTGGGCAGCAGCTTCCTCTTGACCTCAATTCTAGCCATAAATCCTCCCCTTTCCATCCTTCCCTACCATCAATCTGGGCAGCAGTTTGCCAGTTTTTAACCCCTCTTCATCTCTTTTTTCCCCCTCCAATGTCTAAAGGATCTTTTTTGATCCCTCAGGTGGTCCCCAAATTACTAGCCTGAAAAAAACAAAAGATTCTATTGGAGTAAAGATGAATTAAAGGCCGGAAGGAAACTAACTACAAAAATGGGATTTGGTTTGGTCTAACTTTCACTTCTTCCCATCCAAAACACACACATTTTCTCATAATCCTGTTTCTGGCCCCCTGATCTATTTCCTAAATTATTTTGCATTTTGCTGAGAACTGTGGTAAGACTTCTGAACTGTCAATTTGCATTCTTTGCTGAGGTTATCCTTTGTATTCTTTTATGTTTAAACCAGCTCTCCTCCCGGCTGTAGCTGTCCATCTCCACCTCTACCCCTCCAACTGACCCAGGGCATCTGTGAATGCCTGTGCATTTGGTGGGCTCCATTTGAATTAACTCACAAAAACTTTGGACATTTGTTATGGTTTTGGGACTTGATGTGGGGTGTAAACTCTCTGAAATGAACCAAAGTAACTATCGTTAAGACTTTAAAAGGAGACTGAGAAAATAAATGTCTTTGGAAGCACACTGGTGGTGTCCTGAGAAGAACTATGGAAAGATTCTCTATTTCATTCATTCAGGAAGAAGATGTGGGAGGTCAGGACCTATTTGGGGAACATTCCACACCTCAAGTAGTATAACAGATTTATAGGTGATTCCATTATAACCCTCTCCATTCTATTAGTATGGGTGAGATGTGTAAAGTGATTTGTCAAGAATGACATAGCCAATAAATGTCTGAAGCAGAATTTGACTCCAGGGTGAGTGCACCTCACTGAAGGGGCTGAAGTTGAGACAAGTCATGCAACTGACCCAAGGTCACAGAGAGTAAGTAGCCGAGTCAGAATTTGAATCTAGGCTCTCTGATTTTACTCCAGTACTCTTGCTAATACATCAGGACACATCTTCTAGTCCTGGGTCACAGGATTTAGAGCTTAAAGGGACTTTAGCTATTTGTACAACTCTAGTATAGCACAGTCTATATCATTTTATAGATTAGGAATATAAGGCCCATGAGAGGTAATGGAAGTGACTTGCCCCAATATCTGTCCTACTTACCTCCCAGGGTTTTGATGTGACTGTAAGTGAAAACACTATAAATAGTTAAAGTGCTTGTGAAAGTAAGGATAGTTGTAACTTCTCTCTTTCTCCATTCCTTCCTAAAAGTATATACCAGATAGGATATAAATGCATACATACATTTGTATTCATATTTTTTCTCCCTCTGATTTAGTTTAACTTCCCAAAGTGGATTGATCCTTCTTTCAGTAGTCGTCTTGGCCCTCAGATCCTCCTATCCTTAAGCAAATGATGTCCGTGAATGGAGAGTGTAGATCACATTTATTAACAAGACAATAAACCATATCTGGTAATAAATTATCATTTGTTCTGGTAAGAGTTCTTTCAGTCTTGTAGCTTTCTGCCAAAGGTGCTGTTAAGCTCTTATACTATTGCATATTTTTAAAGATCAGGATAAATTATATAAATTACACATTTAAAAAGATATTCTACTTCATTAGCTGTTCTGAGTAATAAATAGATAAATAACAAACTGTTGATTGCCATTAGGAAAATGTGATTCTTAAATTAAATTTACAATAGAAATATTTACACCTGCAGAGTGCCCAGAGGCACAATCAGTGGGAGGCTAGTGTCCTTAGGACACAAAATCAAAGGGTGGTTCATTCTCTATGTTGTTGAGGGAGGATTTGTTGTTTAGTTTCCTGGGGTCTTCAGGAGTCCACACTTTCGCTGTCCGGATAATATTTTGCTCTTTGAGTTGCTTTTCATCTGTCCATGAGAGAGAGTGCCCTGCCAGGGGCGGAAGTCCATAATCTGGGTCGCTGGGGGATGGGGATCCTAAGCAGATAAGGAGGAAAAAAGAAAAGGAATTGTAAATATAAAGTCAAGTACTCAGTGTTCCTTTCTTGTTCATTCTGATTCCCCACCTCGGCTGCTCCCTTGGAGCAGGTGTCTTAACGGTTCCTCAGAGAGGACCCCCATTCTTGTCTCCTTCCCTCTTCTCTACTCTGTCCTTCCGTGGGAGCTTCCTTTTCTTTAAATCCCCCTTTCCCTTACTCTGTGACTAGTCTGCCCAGACTCAATGACTGCAGGGGCCTCTTAATGCACACCCTCTTTTAGCTAAGGTCAGGGGAGAGAGAGTTTTTCTAGTTATTGAAAGGAGGGGAGGGATGAGGGCGGGGGCACAAGTACTGGTGAGAAAGCTGGCTTTCTTCGCTCTAGGGTTGTACTTGTCTCCTCAAATGAATGTGTGTATGTGTGTGTGTGTGTGTGTGTGTGTGTGTGTGTGTGTGTATGTCTGTCTGTCTGTCTGTCTGTATGAGAGCGCGCTCTTGGGCTGGCTGGTTTGGACAGACGAGTAAGTAGGTCGTGCGTTGATAGTGTTTATGTGAGTTAAATGTCCGAGTCCCCGCCTAGCTTAGGTTTTTCTCGGGCCTGGGTCCCTGCCCTTTCCAGGCTGAGGGGGCCACTTACGGGTGCCCCGGTGGCAGATGATGACCTTCTTGGCCTGGCTCCCGAGACCGTCCCCTCCCAGGACTCCGCCAACTCCGGCTCTGACGCAGCCTCCGCCGCCTCCTCCTCGCAGGGGCAGATCAGACTGGACGAGCTCGCTCAGGAAGTTGATGTAGCCGATGGCTAGGCGCAGCGTGTCCACCTTGGAGAGCCGCTTCTCGTAGGGCAGCGTGGGGATGTGCGAGCGCAACCCCTCGAAAGCGTCGTTGATAGATTGCATCCGCCGTCGCTCCCGCACGTTGGCCGCCTGCCGCAACTGCTGCAGCTCGGCTTCGGAGCGCACTCGTCTCCGCCTCCGCGCCGCTGCCGCCGCGGCCGCGGCTGCGGCCGCGCTGCTCAGTCCCCGCAGCCGCCCCCCGGGGGACAGCACGGAGGCGTTCCCGGAGCACGGATAAGCTAGGCAGAGCTCTGGAGACGCGGGGCCCGGGGAGTCCGGAAAGCCGCCGCCGCCACCTGGGGGCGCCCTGGCCTCACAGCAGAAGCCGCCCCCGTCGTTTTCCTCCTCCGGGACTCCTGGCGGCGCCGCCGGAGGGTGCTGGGCAGACTGGGCTGGAGGAAGGAGCAGTCGCGCCCCATCGCGGTAGTAGTACTCATGCAGCTGGTGGCTGAGAAAGTCCACCTCCGCCTGCTCGTCTGGTAGTAGCTCGTCGCCCTCCTCCAGGGGGTCCCGGGAGGACTGGTCTGTAAAGAAATCCTCTTCATCGAAGTAGGGCGAAGGGAAGGCGTCCAGCCCCCCCGGAAAGTGCTCCAGCAGCACTGCGTCCATGCTTGCCGTCTGGGGGCTTAGGGTTTGTTTTGCAGTGCCCCCCGCCTGCCTCCTTACTTAACGAAACTTCCCCACTTCTCGCCTTCCTACCTTCTCTGAGATTTGGTGCCCTGAAGGTAGCCTTCTCTACTCCCACCCACCCCCGCCCCACCCCCGGCCTCAGGAGCTGCAGCAGACGCTCAGGTTACTGGGCTGCTTCCGTCGCCTCAAAGCAGTGCGCTCTGGAGGGCTGTCGGGGACTTGCTAGAGCTGAGGACCGGCACGCGAGGATTCTTATACCTACATCCACAGGCGCGTGCCATGGACCAGTCATGCCAGCCAATCAGAGTTCGAGGGGTGCGTGCAGGGGGTAGGGGGGAGTGGATGGGGGAGGCACCGACAGATTTGGAAAGAGATGGAACCTAGGGAGCAGACGTGACAGCTTTCTAGTCCCCTCCCCTCCTTAGAAAACCTAGGGCTAAAGGAGGGGGCGGAGTCCAAAAGGGTGGGAGGGGAGACAAGGGCAGGGACCACAAAGTCTTTCCTTTCTCAAAGCTACGAGCTTTTGCACCTGCGCACAGCCCCACAGGAGCACCTGTGGCTTGGCTTGGAGTTTCTTGACAGTGAGCAGAGGAGGGCAGGTCTCCTTTCCACAGTAAGGAACATAGATCCACGATCCCCAATCCCAAGACATCCCCACGAGAAACTTCTCCGCACATCGTAACAGCCGGAGGAGCGAGTACAAGATGCTCCATGAAAAGAATGGGCAGCTCCCGTGGCCGCTTCCTTTCCCCCTCCTTTTCCCTCCCCTCCCGCCCCCTTTCTCTCCTTCTCCTTCTCCTTCTCCTTCTCCTTCTCCTTCTCCTTCTCCTTCTCCTTCTCCTTCTCCTTCTTCTCTCCCTCTTCCTCTCCCCCTCCCTCCCTCCCTCTCTCTCTGTCTCTGTCTCTCTGTCTCTGTCTCTCTCTGTCTCTCTCTGTCTCTCTCTCTCTCTGTCTGTCTCTCTCTCTCTCTGTCTCTCTCTCTCTCTCTCTGTCTCTCTCTCTCTCTCTCTCTCTCTCTCACACACACACACACACACACACACACACACACATACATTCAATGCCTCCCTGCCCGCTCCCCAATACTTACATCTGGGGCTAGACAGTGCTGTCTTAACTGCACCCCGGGATCTTGACCCTCTAGATCATTTTTAAAAGCTTAAAAGGGTTAGACAAATGCCACCGATGAATTCTAAAATTCAGCTTCTCCCCTCTTCAGTGCTTCTGGGTGACCTTTCTGAACTAGCTGAGGATAGGGGAAGACAGGGAAATGGGATGCTTCTACTACTCTCGTTTTCTCTGTATATCTAGTTGCCTGGGACAAAACTCAGCTGCCAAGACATAGGGGGAAAGCGGGGGGAGGTGTGAGAGAGAGAGAGAGAGAGAGAGAGAGAGAGAGAGAGAGAGAGAGAGAGAGAGAGAGAGAGAGAGAGAGAGAAGCTTTCC
>NC_058134.1:64065386-64152376 GCF_016433145.1 Gracilinanus agilis | reverse complement strand
TGTGTATAAGAGACAGAGAGAGAGAGAGAGAGAGAGAGAGAGAGAGAGAGAGAGAGAGAGAGAGAGAATGTAAACATTTCTCTCTTAGGATCTTGCAGCGGAACACGTTTCTTTTGAGAGAAAATAGGAACCCAAAAGTTCGAAGCAATAAAACTTTGATAAAGGGGAGGGGTCACTTGAAGCTCTTGGCCTTTGTGCTTACTTAGGGCAAGAATGAAAGTTAAAAGGAGAAAGTAAAACAAAGTCTGGTTGATTCACCTTTCTGGTTTTACTGGCCTCTTGTGCTACCTCGAAGTTAAAAAAACAACCACCGCTCTTTGTGCCGAGAGCTCCAAAGTGGCCATTCTACCACCGATTTCGGTGGGCTAGTCTTTTTCTCAGTTCTCTAGGGCAGTAAAGGAACCCTTTATAGTTCAAGACAATTGCTTGATTGTCTCTTCATCAAAAACACTGTTGGAAATAAGATTTGAGGCTCCCCTCAGGCACATTTATGAACTTCAGCCGGCAGGCACGTGTTCATTCAAAGAGGCAAGAGATACAGTAGAAAACTGAGGAGGCGTCTTTTTACTTGTGTGCTTTCTTTTTTCAGACATTTGCCCTCCCTGGTGTTTCTGGGATGAGCAAGCTCCCTCTAGACAACCAGAGTCCACTAATCTGAATTATAGCTTGAAAACATTGGTCAGTTGTTTGAAATTCCATTGATTTTTTTTTTTTTGTAAATAGCTGAAATTAGCAGACTTCATTTCTTCAAATATGCATGGGCAAAGAGATGCCAATTTACCCTGAAATTGAGATTAAGATATATAGTAAACCTATAAAGACATTCAACTCATTTTGACCCCATGCTGCATTTTTTCTTTCTTTTTTGGCCACGTTTGAAAGTTAGATCACAATAAAGTTCATCCAGAGTTTCAACAAACATATTAAAAGCCTCTTAATGTGCTAAGCACTAGGAATAAAAAGCCAAAAAAGAAAGTTTCCTTCGAAGATTTTCTCTTCTATTAGAGCCTAGGTTGTGGAACTGAAAAATCGAATGGGACCTGTGTGCTAGACCTAGATGTCAGGGGCAATGCTAAGGGTTCTAGTTATCAAGGAGAGAAAAGAGGGTGCTAACATTCAAAATAATCAAGGGGGGAGCTAGGTGGCTCAGTGGATAGAGAGCCAGGTCTGGAGACAGAAAGGAGGTTCTTGGATTAAAATCTGGTCCCTGACACTTCCTAGTTGTATGACCCTGGGCAAGTCACCCAAATTGCCTGATCTTTTTTGCTGTTCTGCTTTGGAACCAATATACATTCTAAGATACAAGGTAAGGGTTAAAAAGAAAAGTAATCAAGGGCTGGGTCTTCAAGCACAAGGTGCAGGATCAGGCCCACCAAAGATAGTTTAGTGGGGCAGAGGATGGTCCTCTGTAATGTGGTGACCTCCAGTGACCCATAGAAAATCCCCTTTTATTAGAGGGGAATCCTTTCTCCCCCCCCTTTTTTTAGACAGATAAAGGACTGATCACATCTTACTTAAATCCTGCTTGTGTGTCCCTGAGCATCCAAAGACCAACATCAATGATCAGGGTCTCTAGATGCTTTGGTGTTTCCCAGAAGTACCTCCTCCTCTCAGCATTTGCCTGGTGGGAGGGCCTTTCAGACCCTGACCCTCCTTGTGACTAGAAGCAGTGAGTGTCTCACCTCTTTTTCCCTCCCTCCAATCTCACTTCCTTAGTGCCTCAGAGCTGTTTCCTCAGCCTCACCCCTGTTAGGAAGACTCAAGGGTAAAGAGCCCAAGAAAGTCCAGTGACTGAGAGTCAATTATTATTATATTAGGAGAGTCAATGTGTACACATTAACCCAAGCAAGTAAACAATAATTTTGCTGTCAATTTTTGATTCTATAGGAGAAGCTGGAAAGTGAGTTGCCTTTTCCCCCTTCCCCTTACTCCCCAGGAAAAAAAGAAATGGGCTTTTCCTTAGTGCCCTACCCCTAAAACCTCAAGCACCTCACAAGAGCTGACCTCAACAATACTCAGTTGCACTAGGTTACTCCAAGAAAGACGAGCAGGTTGTCGTCCAAGATTCTTTTGTTGGCTGTGGCTCACTCGTATTAGGCTGCCTTTATCAGCATTTTGTGAAATATTTTGAAGTCTACTTGTTTACTAGAGTTTCTGATATCAAGATTCACCAGGTACATTTCCACTCTTTGGTTTAAGTCAGTGATTACAGTGGAAAGGAAAACTGAATCAGTATATTTTTACACTACTGAAACTAAGAGGATTTCTTTCCATGTGTCACAATCAGAACACTGGACTGGGTGCCCCTTTTCACTGTACTCCCAGGCCTGACTCCCAAACCACTTCTATGCCATGGAGCTAAAAAGCCATTGAAATGAATGGACCACATCGAAAAGTCATTTCTTTTTTCTTGGCATCATTTTCCTCATGTGTAAAATGAAAAGATTAGACTAGATAATCTTTAAGTTTCCTTCTAACTAAGTAATATTTGCTAAAGACTCTTTCACCTATAAGAGCCACAAGTGTTCAAGGTAGATTGTTTATTTCAAAGCAAAATGTGAGTTTATTTTGGGTAAGCTTCCTTTAGTATACCTGAAGACTTCATGTTTGTTCTCTTCCTAAGGTATATTAAGATGTACTTAAAAAAAAAAACTCTTACCTTTTGTCTTAGAATCAATACTATGTATTGATTCTAACTTATGTGGTAAAGGCTAGGCAATGGGCTCAAGTGACTTGCCCAGGGTTACACAGCTAGGAAGTGTCTGAGGCTGGTTTGAACCCAGGACCTTTTGAATCTAGGCCTGACTCTCAATCCACTGAGCCACTTACCTACCCAAGATGCACTTTAAAAGAAGGAAAAGAGCCCCCAAATTTGTGGCATAATAAAATTTTGAAGTCTCTTCCCTGATGACCATTATATATGATTTCAAAATCTTAAAAAAGAAAAGAAAAGGTAAGAGATGACCCTGTTCAGAAAAGATAAATATAAAAGGAAAATTTTAGCACCTTCTCCAAAATATTGAATGGCTTCCTGTTTTCCTGAACCCTCTTGTCTTCTTTCCATCTCCAAACTGTTAAATATTAATCTTTGTTAAAGAAAGACTTATGCTGATATAATTCTTCAAATACTCATGCTCTGTCATTCCAAGGCTTATTTGATAAAGAGCAAAAGCTTCCAGAGTTTGTCCTTCAATCTAGTTATTAGGAAAGGTATTTGAACTCTGGTAATGTCAACACAATAATTTATGAATATCAGAGGAAACCCTGTGGCACATTAGGCAGCTTTGTGGAGTCTTAATAGGCAAACACAGGAGGAGAAGGTATGAATAGGTTATGATCTGTATGAATTGGAGGACTAGCCACATAACTTCTTCCCTAGATCTACCAGTCTTCTAAATACCTCATGCCAAAATCCTTCCAGTTATTCACATTTATAACTTCTGCAATATGCTGTATTTCCCCCCTCCTCCCATATCCTGTTATTTACTAAGTCTTGTTTATTCTACTAGTTCAGGCTCTTAACACTTCTTTCCCAGATTATTTTAAGTCTCCAGATAGAACTCTCATCTTCCAGGCTCTCTCTCTCTCCAACTCTTTCTCCATATAGCCAACAAAATAATCTTTCTAGAACACTAGCCTGACCGTGTTACTCCTCTGATCAACAATCCTCAGTGGCATTCAATTCCCTGTATGATAAAATATAAATCCTTTACCTTGACATTCAAAACACTTCACAATCTGATTTCAGCCTACCAGTCCAGTTGTTAATATTGTTTTTCTTTATTCATTCTAAATTCTGGATAAATTAACCTTATTCCTAAACTCAGTATTTATTTTCCAACTGGCTGCTTTCCTGGACTTCATCATCTTCAGAAACTCATAATTCTACAGGATGAAATCAACTTAGAAACTCATACCACCTCCTCAGATCTGTGTATATAACACATCTGAGTTGTCTGCAAGCACTTGATGATATGGGACTGGTGCTCAGGAGAGATAGGTGGATCTGGGAGTCATTTATGTAGAGATAATCATCTAATTGCTAGAAACTGATGAGATCATCAAGAGAAGGTATAGAGAGCCAGAGAAGAAAGCCAAGAAATGAGAGAGAGGGAGACCTACAGTTAGGGAGAAGGATAGGGATGAAGATGAAGCAATGGAGAATTAGACAGTTAAGAAGAGAACCTGGAGAGAGTACTATTTTTTAAAAAGTCAAGGAAGTGACCCTGGGTAAGTCACTTAACCTTGTTCACCTTAAAAAAGACAAGAAAGGAAATTTTATCTAGGAAGAGTCAAAAGTGTCAGAAGTTAAAGAAAGATGATAAAACTTCATATGATTTTGCAACTAGTAACCTCAATGTCGAGGAGAGAAAATGGAAGCAATGACTATAGATGGCCTTTTGTTTGATTATGAAAGGGAGGAGAGATCTGATATCCTGATGGAGTTCTAGGATCAAGGAACTTTTTTTGCTTTTGTTTTCTTAGCTTTTATTGTGAACATATAGCAGGGGTTGAAGATCAAACATTTCCTCCCATCACTTGGGAACACACTATCCCCTATATATAATACCTTGGTCACTGGAGAGAGTGGGCTCAAATTTACCACACTTTCTGCATAGCATTTGTCTTACCAGGTTCATTTCCAAATGCAGCATAATTGCTGGCTGTCTTCACTCAACTACTCTTTGAGATGAGTCCTGATCTGATGGTCATTTCAAAGGCCTTGATGCTGGGCTGGTGGGTCACAACCCCCACCTAAACCTCTGGTAGCTTCCCATTCTGACATTCTAAAGATCATAAAATCATATCTATCTCCAATATTTCTTCACCTGAAAGTGGGATAGAACAAATGGAAAGAAGTAAATAACAGAAGCCTATAATCATCAGTTACATGTTGGTCTCAGACAGGTAGAGCCCTAATCCTCTCATGGGAAGGAATATTTTTTTAAGGATTAGGGAGACTTAAACATGCAAAGTATTTACACACACATCTATGTATGTATTATACCTATGCTAGACATATACACACATATATAAATGAATTCTCATTTGATTTTCAAAACAATACTGAGGCTGTTGCTATCATGATCTCTATTTTATAGATACTGAGGAAATTGAGACTGAGAATGGTAAAATGACTTACTCAGAATCAAACTAGTAAGGGAGCTGGGGCAGGATTTGGACTCATATGGTCTTGACAGCAATTCCAACACTCTATCCTCTATCCTTTATGTCACTCAGGTTTGTTGTTATATATGTGGGTTTTTTCCCCTGCAGAGGGGAGAATTTTTTTTAATTTTTGGACACATGACAAGATTTTACACCAAATAGTGAAAATTTATAGTCATGATGAATGTTTAAAAAATTCAACTAAAAAAGCCTCAGAGACAAAAACAAACAAAAATTGGCTTCTTCTTCTGACTCACAAATTCTGACATTTTTACAGTGAGGGAGATTTAAAAAAAATCCTAAACCTCCCCAAACAAAACAATTAAATTCACATTTTCTCTCTCCACTACACATGATGGATTCCAATACTGAGAGTTACAATTCATCATATGTATACATATATAGTTAGGTTTATATATATATATATACATATATATACATATACATTATAGGTTTATTAAAAGTGAGTTATAAGGAGAGATGGAAGGAAAGGAGGTGTTAGTTAAATCAAGGGGTTTTTAACCTTTTTATACTTCATTTTTCCTCATTTATAAAAGGAGCGAATTGGATTAAAACAGGTTCTAAGGTCCTGTTCAACTTTAGATCTATTATTCAATGATCCTATGAGCATATAGCTCCATTTGAAAGGGTGATACATTATCATTAGTGATTAGGACTCTTTCTTGATAGGGCTTCTGAAGATGTATAAGCTGTAGGTACCCAAATAGAGATCTGACTATTACCTCATCCACTTTCCCATCCACATACTTTGAGGTGAAAAACAGCAAAAAAATCAGAAAGCCTGACCATCCTCTTTTCTAGCAGTGACTATAGCTTAAATACCACCCCCTCTAACCCAGGTGCTAGTGAAAGATACTTTCCATCACCTGTGCATGGACCTCTGATATGTTTCCCCATACGATTTGTACAGATAACAATTTTTCTTTAAACATTTCCTTAATTTTCTATTATGAGTCCCTCCCTCTAGGACACTTATTAAGTCTCTTCCTACTTTTTTTTTATTATGTGGAGTAGGGAAAGACGATTTATTATCTTTTAGTTATTGGACCTAGATTTTAATATATTACAAATAATTGCTTTAAAAATTCTTTTTGAATCACCCAACTATTGGAACATGGTGATAAGACCTTTGGAAATACTTTCTTTTTGTCCCAGTGACTTCCTTTCTCCACAGGACTGTTTCAAACATTAAGTATTTATGTCTTCAACTTAAGTCTTGGACTAATGAACTTTTATCAGTAGTTCTGACAATAGATTTAGTTGGAGGAACATAATCTGTGTTGGGGAAAGAGGGTTGGGACAAATTTATAAATGCCAATGGAGTTAGTCCTATTCAAAACTGAAACATGAAATTTGCTTTTGGTGTCCTTTCAGCCTTCCATTTATTTGACCCTTTTTCTTATTTTCCTTCATCCTACCTCACAATAGACAGATACGGAGATGTGAGAGAGAGTACCTTTTGTCTCTGCAATCACACAATGTATGTAAATGCCCCCTCTATTTATATAGTGTGGACTCACTGCTCATTTTAGATACCCACCAATGTCTATCTGCTCCAGATAGTTGAAGGTTTCAAAATTTTCCCTGTCCAACCTACCTCCAATAAAACTTTAATTCTCTAAGTCACTTATCTCAGTTGTTGGTAGATAAATTAATCACTATACTAATTCCACCTAAAGTGTGAATGCCTTTCTACTTACTATATTACCCCTTCCCAGTATTTGCATTTTAAACTATGACACTTTGAATCATAATTCAAAAGACTGAAATTATTATTTTTTCTTGGCATACAGTAAGTAACATAAAATACATGCCTTTTGACTTTCATAGTGAAATTTCAAGCATTATGGCAAGTGGAAAGTTATTTTCCTTGTGTTTTTGGAATCCTGTCATGCAGGTGACTGCCTTTTTTTGATTATGCTAGTACTGGAAGGGTTGACTTGTGGATTTCCTGTACATTTATAAACAGTTAAATATTGTTTACTGTACTTCGCTCTACCTTATATAGCAACCAAGCTATTCTGGGTTCACAGCTCCACCTAGGGGATACAATGGAACTGTTTGACTTATTTCTACCCTACTTGTCTAACTTTGCTCACAGTGTTGGTTCCTCCCTCTATTTCCTTTGTCTTTCACTACTAAAGTTCAGCTAATTCGTTTTTTTTTTGTTTTTTTTTTGTTTTTGTTTTTGTTTTTTTTTAATTCTTATCATCTGTCTTAGAGTCAGTACTGGGTTTTAGTTCCAAGGCAGAAGAGCAGTAAGGGGGTTTAAGTTGGGGTTAAGTGACTTGTCCAGGGTCACACAGCTAGGAAGTGTCTGAGGTCAAATTTGAACCTAGGACCTTTTGAATCTAGGCCTAACTCTCAATCCACTGAGTCACCTAACACCTAACTGCCCCCTAAAGTTCAGTTAATTCTGCTTCCAATTGCTTTTTTTCTTCTCGAATTCATCCTCTGACTCACTTCTTTCCATTTTGTTTTCAACTCTGATTCAGTTGTTTTTAGAAAATCTGACCATTTTTGTAAGCTAATATATAGGAGCACTGCTAGTAATACATCTCTAACAAAGAAAAGGAAAAACACTCAATCCAGGTGAATATATATATATATGTATATATATATACAAACATTATATATAAATTTAGCTAAGATAATCTACATCTAAAATGTCAGTATTACCCTTTTAAAAATCTCCTTTTCACTTCCTTATCTTTCTTTAATCATACCTGATCTTCCTCCACAATAACATACAGGGAAGAGAACCATAGAGACACCACAACCATTCTGAATCTAAGATTCCTTATCTATGTAGTAAGTTAGACTATATCTAAATATCTATAGACTATGTCTAATTACCTTGCAATTGGAAAATTATGTAACTTTCTTATTCATTTTTATTGTTTTCTATTTTATTGAATTGCAAGTATTGCAATGGTATTGTTTTCTACTCTTTTAGTCACAAATGTACAATGTTTCCACTGTATTATGATATGTTGTGGTCTGGCCTGGGAACTTAACCATCATTTGTAGCCTTGTACCTTAGAGAAAATATATTTCTGCTCCCCTCTCAAAACTCTCCCCAATCAGGATAAGCTCATCATCAGGAAAGAAGTTATCATGGAGATTGCTTCAAGCTTTGGTTCTCACATCTGTAGCCTCCTAGTTTCTGCCCTTTTGATTGGAGGGTTGGAAGGCAGAACAAGACAAATTCCTCTCAACACCTCCCTTTTTTAGAGTGCTCAAAATCCCAAGTTATATCTTCATTTGTCCATGAATCTCTGCCCACCCCTAGATGTTTCAGCTTCCTTTTATGCATTGTCTTCCCCCATTAGATTGTAACTATAGACTAGTTTTTTTCTTATTTTTATCCCTAGTTTAGCACTGTGGTGAGGCACATAGTAGGTGTTTGCAGTGCGTTTCATTTTTGTTAATTGGCCATATTTTAGACAACAATCAATTTTTGAATTGGGGAATCTATGGGAATGAGACTGCATATCTCTAAGGGTCCTCTCAGATAGGGCTATAACCAATGCAGGGAACTTTGTTTGGGGATAGGATTCAGGAGGCATTAACAATATTTGTAGTCCCTTAATAACATAGAAAACAATAGAATTTAACATTTAGTCAGCAAGAATAACCAAGAGTCATGGATAGGTTACTTGTTTTAATAGGGTTTGTTTTCAGGACTTGTCCTGGATGCAAAAATGCCTGGTTAAACTGTTGTTTCAGGTCTAACATGTAATAACTATGTTGGGCAAGGGAAGGCATTTTAATCTGTCTGGCAGTTTTGGGAAAAACAAGGCATTTTTCTGTCTGATAGAGAGATTCAGGAATTTCTCTTTATGCTCAGGGAATGGAGGGAGCAACTTCTACACTGAAGTGCCTGCCAGTGCAATGACCTATCAAAAAGGACCCTTCTCTCCAGGAACAACTTTTTATCTTCATTTATTTATTTATTTATTTATACCAAAGTGGGGGCTGCCTTAGGGAGGTAGAAGGTTTTCCATCAATGAATGCCTTTAGGCACAGAGAGGAAGACCATGTAGCTGATGTGGTAAGACTTCTGCAGATAAAATAGGTTGGATTAGATGGCCTCTGATATGTGTGTCTATGTGTATATAGTTTTCCACATTATTCATTTTTGTAATAAAGTAATCGTTTAAAAACAAAACCCCCAAATCCTATACCCATACACACAAGTGATAAATCTTTTCTGTTTCTCTTCTGCAACTCTACTCCTACAGTTCTTTCTCTATCTGTGGGGAGCATTCTTTCCCATAAGTCCCTCAGATCATTGCATTGCTTTTAGTAGCAAAGTCTATTACTTTTGATTGTCCCACAATGTTTCAGTTGTGTGTGTATTTTTAAACTGCCAATCTATGTAGCCAAATCCAAACTAATATTTTCAGCAGAGTTTGCATCAGGAGATGGGTGTAGAGGTGCAGACTAGAGTCCTGGAAGGTGCCCCATTCAGGTCCACTCTAGTAGCTCTCTGCAACCCTGGGCAAACTCCTGGGGACAGTCCCCTCGTCCCCTAGTTCCTTCCAGGGACACTTGAACACTTCTGGAGTAGGTTCTAGCCTCCTATGACCTCCTTCTTCCCTCATCTTTGCCCTTAGAGCAGACAGGAGGGCAAGACCATCCCCTCAAACGCCCCTCTTACATCACGTGAGGCCTATAAATAATGTCCTAATTATTCCGCCACAACCCCAACCCTTTCCATTACCTCCCAACCCCAACCCCCCCAGCCCCAGCCCCAGCCCCAGCCCGTAAGCCTTTCCTTCAGCAGTTTCCCTCAGTCTGGCTGCTAGAGGGGCAAGTCTAGAGCAAGCCAAGGGAGATTGCAGGAGAAAAGAAGGGAATAAATCGCTGCAGGAATGCCTTGGGGGCGGCGATTGCTACTTGGCTCCCCGGCCCCGCTTCCTCCCTCCTCTTTCTTTTCTTTTCCCCTCCACCCAAACCCCCGGGGGCGTTTGTATGGGAGGCACCTGCAGCACGGGCAGCCTTGGAGGCTCCCCCGACACAAGGCGCTGGTACCTGAGCCCTTGACTGGTAATGCACCATAAACAGGCTCCTTTCAGGCCCTTTCATATCGAGATCGCGGAGGTCACCGTGTGTACAAACCCCTCTGTGTCCGCCACGTCTCCCCGGGCCCCCGGTGCCCGGGCAGCAAGCTGCAGAGCACGCCAGTCCATGGGAATCCTACCACTTGTGCTCTGGCGAGGCGGGGGAAGAGGGAGGGGGCGAGGGCGAGGGGAGGAGGGATGAGGAAGCCCAGTCTGGGTATCGGGGACCGAATGGGGGTGGGTGGACCACCCCATCCCTCCCACCTCCTCTCACCCCTCCTCACTCTCGTCTGCTCCACTCTCTTAGTCACAGTCTCTATAGTTTAGAGAAAGCGCAAGTGTAACAAATGAGGCGCCAATGCCCCGCACACTCGGGCAAATCAAATTACCCAGGAGTGGAGATAGATGCCGCCTCTCCCCGCCACTACCACCTCACACACCTGCCCCAAAAGGTATAATTTAGGCATCTAGACCCGGATCTATGGAGTCTCCCAACCTCCAGTGCCACGCCTTTCCTCCCCCAGGACTGGCGTGTGTGTGTGTGTGTGTGTGTGTGTGTGTGTGTGTGTGTGTGTGTGTGTGTCCTTATGCACGCGCCCGTGCGCGTACATCTCCATAGACAGGTTTATTTTGCTTAGGCTGGAGCGGAGCGATAGCCTATTCTAGTTAAGAGAACATGCAACACCCATACACATACTGGGGCGGAAGGCATGGGACCAAGTTCTGGAGCCCATAGGCAGTCTACAGAGCTTCGGAACAGGTGGAACATTAAACCAAGAAAGAAGCTGAGAGGTGGGAGAGTATGGAGGTTCCAGAGCTGACAATACACTATGTGGCCATTCACTTGGGAAGAAAGTGTCAGTACGCCAAAGGAAGCTTGTCTGAAGAAGTTCCTCACGACAGGAGAAAGCGCGTGGCGCAGTACGCAAGTGGCTTTGAGATTTTGAACAAAAACGATTTTCCCTTGTTCGAATTACTTCCCTGGAGGAGGGAGGACAAACAAGCGACTAATTAAAAAACAAACAAAAAGCCCCAGAGAAACCACGACCACCAATCTGTTCTCCAGAATTCCATTTGCGGGTGCTGGCTCTGGAACTGCCTGGGGGGAAACGCCGCAACTGTAATCTTAAAGTGGCGAAAGAGAGAAGATACAGGGTCAGTGCTTGCCGATAGGGATCTGGTAGAAGAGGGTCACTCCTTTTCGGGGGACAATTCTAGAGATGTTGAAAAAAGAGAAGGGAACAAGGGCAGCCTCTCACTGCGAATGAGACAGTTTACAGAAAGAGGTGCAGACTAGCTTTCGAGGAGGGTGGAGTGGGGGGGATCGCGTCGAGGAGTGCCACCCCTTTCGGGGGAGGAATTCTAGAGGAATTGAACAAGATAAGGGCGAAATTTTTGTTTCTTGTGTTATAAATCTGAGACAACAGGTTTACAGAGGAGGTTCATGTAAGCTTGGCTCAGACTTCTCGAGCTCACGTCCATCCAGACTCCCACTATTATTCATTGTGAATGTCAGATTTAGAAGACCCTTTAGGGGCCATCTATCTAATCCATCCCCTTCGTTTAACAGGTGAGGAAACTGAAGGTTAGTGGGTTAATTTGCCCAAGGTCCAAGATTCAAATCAACGGCCCTTGACTCCAGGGGTGGGCGAAATCTTGCCCCAGCACCACTAGCTAGAAGCAGTCTTGGGACTTCAGAAGAATGATGGCTCAATTCAGTCACTGAGCCCAGGGACTTGTACAGTGTTAGGGAGTTAGGAGATCTGTCCCTTAACTCCAAACACAGGGAAAATCCTGCGTCCGCGCAGAGCTGGAGCAGGAGAGGGTCGTGGGCAGGAAGTCCGCTGGGGTGCCTGCGCTGGACTGGCAGCTTGTGCGCACATCGGACTGGCTCTCCAGCCTCCAGTTCTCGAGCAGAGGGCTCCCCCTCTCGGCGTCTGTGAGGAGCTGAGTTACCTGGGAGAAATTTGGCCTTTGTAAGGTGGATCCGGGGTCCCCTGGCCATTGAATTAGACGCCTGCCTTTTTAAGAGACGGGAAGCCATCCATCCAAACAGGGGGTGTCGCCCGTGGTCCCGCGGAATAATGAGCCCCATTCTTGCGCTTTTTACAGACACCATAGCACAGCAAGAAGTGAACAGCGTCCCTTGAATGGGGGGGGAGAGGGGGAGGGTGTTCAAAAGGCGACACCTGCAAGAGCTGCCGGTTGTGAATTGAATGGCTTCAAGAGGCGAGCGTGCCAGTACCTGAGCGCTTTTCTCAGCCCGAAGACATTAGTGTCAGGATCGCTCAGGTCATTCTGCTTGGGAAAAGGAGGGGCGGGGGCGTGCGGGGAGCGGGGGAAAGGGTGGGGGGAGGCCGCCCCACAGAACAAACCCAGCGACTCGGCGTTTGTCTGAATACTCCAAGCTGCAGTACGGGGCAATCCATGGGAATCTCGCCACTTGTGCTCCTCCGAGTCAGGAGGGGGCTGTACTTCCCTTTCAGAAAGAGACACAATTAAGCAAAATGCTCAATGAACATTATAAATGATGTGCAATCGCTCTGGAGATTGCCTGGCAAATCAAATTATATGGTCACTCGCGGACGATTTCCATGTGCTTTTAAAACTTAAACAGGTATTTTCAGATTCTTAAAAAAAAGACCCGAGGGCGCCCAGAGATCCCAGAAAATGCAACTGAAAGAGGCCGTGTTGAATATTCACATGTCCCCTTTTGTTAGCTACTGAATTTCACAATGGGCATCGAAGACACATTTTTTACTGTCTTATAAACTGCAGAAGAAGGCGCAGCCCTCGCCACACCAGAAGTTTGCATTTATTACCATTCACAATTACTGTGGGACTCTCCCTTCTACCTCGTGTTCTCCCCCACCCCCCACCCCCAACCCGAGTTCGTTCCTCCGCCTCCCAGCACTAAAGATGCTAAAATTCTTCTTATAATTCATGGATTAAAATCTACAGTCCTTCTGATCGGAAGGGAGTCCGGGCTAGGGATGAGGTCCTACAGCCTGAACTTGACTTTCTCAATGTTTGTTTTACGCGGTATTTGGAAAAGGGCCAGGGACTCCACTGAGCTCCCAGTTCTGGCTGAGGTTGGAGCTACAGAGTCATCTCATTCCTCCGCGCTTTTCCTGATCGCTGTTAAAAAAAAAAAAAAAAAAAAAAAAAAAAAAAAAAAAAAAGTTAAAAGGAGGCGGACTGCCAAGCAGAGGTGTCTTGATGTTTCTAAACTGAGCTCAGTCTGGAGCCGAGAATTAATTGGAGCCGCTTGGTCAGCGCTTCAAGATCTTGGAGGAACAGAGGAAAGCAACCCAGCATAGTTACTTCTTCCCTAGGCAGGGATTCAGTTCCTGGAAGGAAAAGAAGGACAGTTCTTTGGTCCCTGAAGGGACACTTCTAAGGAGCGGGGGAAGGGAGACCAACAGGGCTACGGACATGGACAAGTTCGTCTCCCACAGTGCTATCGGGTCTGCATTTCCCTCTGGAGAGATGCTGCAGCTGGAATCACTGGAGTCGCGCCGGCCCCTGCTGAGACCAGAAACCGGGCAGGAGGCAAGAAGCTGCCACTAGAGAAACATGCAAGCTCATTTGGGTTTTGTTTTGGTGTGTGTGTGTGTGTGTGTGTGTGTGTGTGTGTGTGTGTGTGTGTGTGTGTGTGTGTGTGTGTGTTTAAGGAAGCAAATAACAGCCAACAAAACCCCAAGATCCAACATCGAGAAGTTAACTTTAGTGAGAGGGAGGGAGACGAACGGTTTGTGATTCTAGAAAGTGTAAGACAGACAACAGCCTAGTGGTAGAAGCAACAACCTAAGATTCAAGAGAACTGAGTTTTAGTTCTTGCTTTGCCCCTAACTCGCAGTGTTATTGTGGACAAGTCATTTAAACTTTCCCTTCCTCAGTAACCAAGTGAAAGTAATGTTTGCCCTAACTACTATACAGGGTTATTTTGAGGAGTCAATGAGAATTCACAAGAATTAATCTGGGAAAATTTAATAATCTATTGTTATGGTTGATAACATTTTAATTTTAAGAATCTTTAAAACCCACAGTTATTAACAAACAATATAGAGAAGACAAGTCTGCCATTTTTCTTTGGAAGCCAACAATCCAAGCAGCCTTGGGCTCCAGTAATTTCCCCCCTCTTGCCTACAGTTCCCTTTTCCATATTGTTTTGTGAGACCAGGAAAGAAAGCTTCCTAGCTTTGCGTGAACAAAGGTCTCTTCTAGAGGACAGGCAGAGAGAAGAGAATATTGGGTCTTGAGAAGGTCCAGAAACATAGAAAAATCAGATAGATTTAAAAAGTCTACCTTCCTTTGTCCACAAGGACATCTATAGACATCTGTTATAAAATGACTTTTCAGCTTCCCGAGGTTAATGAAGACCTTTTATGAAAGGACAGATTTTTTTTTAACAAAATACTTTTGACTGAGGAAGAGTTCAATATTAATAGGGGAGGGGGAAAGTTTATACAGTTAATACCTTATTCTCTTTGGGTCTCTACAAAAGCTCAACTATAATTAGATCTGGTCAACTGAGTCCTAAGGGAGTAGAACCTAGGATACTTAAAAACAAAAAAAAAAACAAACATCTGAGGTACACATGACTCAGAAGACAAGTCAAATTAAAAATATAAATAAGTATGGTAAAGTGGAATGAGTTCTAGATTTGTAGCCAAAGGAATTGGGTTCAAATCTCACTTTGTCACTCACTACAGCTATGAACTTGAGCAAGCCATTAATTTCTCTTGATTTCAATTTCCTCATCTGTAAAATTAGAGAATTTGATTGCGCTGTCTCTAAGGGCTCTTTCAGATCTATGTTGATGATCATATGTCTAATGTAGCTTTAGTTAACTTATCAGGAAAGGGCAGCAGAAATTGAATTATTGCAAACCTTTCTTGTATAGTTAGGTGAATGGCTAAGGCCTGGGATCCTAGGTATGATAACTGAGATTCAATATGAAGACTAGACACCATTCGATTCAAAGACCCGCACTTTCTTCTCTTCCATTAGTTTATTTTAGAAGCTTTTGTTAAGAGAAATTAAATTGTTGAGTGGGACAGCCTCAAGTGCAACCTCAGTAAGACTTTAAGAGCCTAAAGAATATCAAATTACCATATTAGAGACTTTTTATGTTCATTTCATCTTAGACTATGGGATTAGAAGCAAAGTATGTACCTATAACTTCACTGGGTTAAATTGTTCAATGACAAATCTAGCTTGCATGTTTCATCCAGGTGCTCTGGCCATGGTGCTGAAGGTGAAGATGTCTGAGGATGAGGAATTCCATGGAGGATGCAGCCTCGAACTATCATAACTTTCTAAGACTATGAAAAGGGAATAAGATGACCTACCCATATCCTTGGCAGATTGGAGCTTTTCTGGTCTTATTATGAGAGCTCTTTTTCTTCAAGCCCTTTCACAGTTATCTAATCGTAACAAAATATCCACAGTAGTTACATTGTCATTTAGATTTGTTGGAAAAGTATAGAACTATAAGTTGGAAAACCTGTTTTCTAATTTCTGTTCTAACACTTGCTAGACCTTGGGCAAACCTTGGTTTGTTCATCTGTAAAATGGGGATACTAGTATTTGCTCTACTACATAAGCTTATTGGAAAACTCAAGAGAAATATTTATATGTGAAATCTCTTTTTATACTAATGTAAAATATCACAATGGATATCTCAATTTCAGGTTTCTTTGTTTCTCAATACTCACTGTTCTAGAAAATTCTAGTCAAATTACTTTTTAAGAAAGTGATGGATTTGAAGGCAGGAATGCAATTTCAGATCCTAGCTAGACTATTTACTAGCTGTGATGTTGGACAAATCATAAAACTTTTGTGGACTTTATTTCACTTATCTGTATGATAAGAGACTTTCACAGATGATCTCTAAGATGTTTTCTAGTTATAAAGTCACTGGAACTTAGAACTGGATGTATATTACATAACCTGATACCTCATAGTATTTCGATTACAGGCCAGTTGAGTCTGAATTTGAACTTTGGTAGATAATATTTTAAGAGCAGAACAAAGAAGTTCTATGGATAAGATCATTCCTAGATGGAAAAATTTTGGAGTATGGAAAATTTACTTCTACACCTTTGTAGAAGTATACATCCTTTTTTCACTTCCACCTTTTGTGTTAGGTGTACACAGTACTTTCCTCCTGTCCCTGAAACACTTTTATTGAATCTAGATCTTCTGAATCTCTAGAAGATTCACTTTTTGTTTAACTATGGAACCTCCCCACCCTGACCCCCTTACCCAACTCAATAAACTCTGGTGGCTTCTTTTACGTCCAGAATAAAATATAAAATCCTCCATTGATATTTAAAGCCCTTCACAACTTAGCTCTCTCTACCATTTCGGATTTATATTCCACTTCCCTCCACAAATCTGAAATCTATCAAAATTGAACTTTCTATTTCTCAATCATGACATTGCTTCTTCTATCTGTGTCTTTTCATTCTGTTCCCCAAGTGCCTTCCCTCCTTCCCTCCCTCCCTCCCCCTCTCCCCCCGCTCTCTCTCTTTCCTTTCTTTGTCTCTCTCTCTCCTTCCTTTCTCTGTCTCTTTCTGTGTCTCTCTTTGTCTCTGTCTTTATCACCTTCCTTTTTGCTCCTCTATTTCTTCAAACAAAAACTCAAACAATGCTAATATAAGATATTATCATAATGGGTATCTCAATTAATTGAAAAACTCAAACAAAGCCCTACCTTCTTCAGGAGGCCTTTCCTGGTCCTTTCCCCGTGTTCCTCTACTCTGTTAATGCCTTTCCTCTGAGATTACTCTTCCCTAACACAGTATAAATCTTGAATATACAATTTTGGAGGGAGCATACTGTCTCTCCCATCATAATGGGTGCTCCCTAGGGTTAAACTATAGTTCTTGTCTTCCTTTATGTCCTTAAGACTTAAAACAGTGTTTGACTCTTCTTTACAATTGAGCTTCAGCACAATTTGAATGAATATCTGTGCCAGTCCATAGCTCACAAGTGCTCACTGATACTTCTCTTTTACAAGACCAAGTGAAGGACATACTAGATAAAAGCAAGGGGTATTTAATTAAATTAGCAAGATAAATAACAAGGAAAACTTCTCATGTACTTACTTAGGAGTAGCTTTTTTGAAAACTCACACATAAGCAGTGGGAAAGAAAAAATAACACACATGGAAGCAGAAATATGCAAATAAATCCAGGACAACTCAAATTCCTAAAACTGAGTCCCACTGGGAAATCTCTTGGTTTTTGATAGTGGCACAGTGCTACCAGTAACTGGTGACTTCTGCTAGTTCGATTGTATCAAACTCAAGAAGAAACAAGACAATAAACCATGCATACATATCTCTTTGGGTCACATTGATTTTATTTTAAAACATAATATTAATCATATTTTATTGTATTTTTATTTATGTTGCTAAATATTTCCCCATTACATTTTAATCTGGTCAAGGTGACACATAGATTGCATATGGACCCTCAGCTGCATTTGATACCTCTGTGCAAGGTTATCTTTGGGGCACTGTCCTTTGCTAGGTCTCTGCTCTCCTATGACATCTATTCTTTATCTTTGAGTGTCTACAAGGAACTGCTTTCTGCTGGTCTACTATTTCACTTAAGTTTTTCCCACCTGCTAGCTGCCACTAATTCTACCTTTCATGCTGCCTTTTTAAATTTTTAAATTTTTATTTTTTTTTACTTTTATGGAAGTTTATTTACAAATGAGGAGAGAGAGAGAAATTAAGAAATTTTAGAGAGGATTTATTTGAGAGAATTTGAGAAAATTTGAGAAAACTTAGAGAGAGGATAAAGTAAGATAATTAACCTGACAAACTAAATAATTCTTTTAGGTTCCTGGTTTAACCGAAGCAGATCTAACTAGTCCTCAATTAGAAAAAGGTCATGCTGCCTTTTACCCTTTGGGGAGAAGGACTTCTGCTCTGTTAACTCATAGCTCTAGGGGACATTTCAGCTGTTGTGAATCAGAACTAGAACTACACCTAGCAATCTAGCAGAAACTTTGAGCCTTCTTAGGTGTGTTTTTTTTAATTTATTGCTTCTTTATGAACTGCCATTCACTGAGCTCTGTTTAATGTTTGACTTTTGAAGGGTTTATTCCCTTAAAACAATTATCACGTCCTTATTCACTAGCCTGGGTTCATGCCTACCACAATGGGAGCTTTGCTTAGCAAAAGTAGAGATGTGGAATGGAATGACCTTTGTTCTGCTTTGCTGCACAAACCAAATGTACTGCTCTTCCTACAGACAGAATGCAGAATGAAAAAGTATAAAGTGCTTACTGTCTGCAAAGTACTACAGTAAGCATTGGGGATGTAAATAGAAATGCTACGATGCCTTCTTTAAATAGCTCTCATTTTAAAAGGTGGAGGAACAGGACTAAGATTAGTGAAAGAGAGAAGACACATGCAGACACAGAAAAATAGGTACAGAAATTATTACTAAAATTTCCTGAGAAAATTCCTAGAATTTTCTTTTCTAGAATTCCACAGGACCATTCTCACTTGGGTGGGTTGAAACTTCTACTTAGTGATAGGGAAAGGGATAGAATGCTACACTAAGCAATATTATATCTCTTTGATTCCACCTCCAAGTTCACATTTAGGGACAAAGAGAACTTCAGGTTTCCATATATAGTAAATATTTCTATCTAAGAGCCAGGTGTCTTTCTGTCTGTCTGTCTGTCTGAATCTCTCTTTCTCTTTCTTTCACTCAAGGTTCTAGGGCAGTGATGGTAAACCTATGACATGCATGCTGAAGATGGCATGCAGAGCACTCTCTATTGTCCCCGCCATCTCCCCCACCACACCCCGAGTTCCTTATTCTGTTAGGCAGAGGGACTTGGGTAGAGCTGCTCCTTTCCCCATCTCCACCGTGCCTGATGACATTTTTTTACATCACCTACCCCTCTGCCCAGCAGTCCAATGGGAGTGTTTCCTCCTTCCCCTGTGTGGAGTAAGGAGAGGGCAGAGCACAGCACTTGGTCTCCGGGAGGGCATGGCATATGGTCTCTAAAAGGTTCACCATCACTGTTCTAGGGGGTATTATGAGAGATTGGCATACCTCTCTTCTAATCTTATCAGCTCAAATTCCCATCATTTGTGCCCATCTCTCAATTTCAGCTACTAGTGAATAACACTTCAATTTCTTTTAACCAATTAATATCAAGGAGCTTTCATAAAAATATTAATTCATATATATATAAATATAAATCCAGATTATATGTATAATTCAGGTATATAGCAAGAACAAAAGCACAAACATTCCTCTCAACTTTTTGGTGACATTCTCTTTTACAATCTCTATCTGTAAAGAATGGACTTTGACAGCAAAGTTCCTACACAGCTTTGATCCAAGTTCATGGATAATTATGGCAATGCAGTCGGATGAAACCTCTCACCTACTTTTAGACAGGATTCTTCAGGTAACTCACTCCTTGCTCCTCAAAATATTGATGATGGATTGGCTACAACGCCTAGTAAACATCTGGTTCTACCATACTTGGGTGATTTGTTCTTCTGATCTTTCCAAAATTCATGAGGTTGTACTCCTCAATTTCCTTCAAAAGGAAAGAACAATCATGGAGGCAAAGGACCAATGTCCATTTTCATGGGGCCTCATGTTGACCTGGGAGGGAAAGGGTCCAAGGCTTTCCCTCTTGCAGCATTGTGTCTCATAATGTACTATCAGAGAAAGAGCCAGAACCAAGAAAAGAGCTCCATAAAATAGACGAAGAGCTGAGACTGACTAAGCTTTTTAAGGAAGCTTCATTATACGATGACAGGTATATTTTGGAGATTTTACCAGTTTAATTCCATCCCACTGCAATAAAGCAAATACTGAAATAAAGCAAGTCACAATTTTTTCTGGTTTCCCAGTATATATAAAAGTTATGTTCATACAATAATCAAGTCTATTAAGTATGCAATAATATTATGTCTAAAAAATGTACATACCTTACATACCTTACTTTAAAAATACTTTCTTGCTTAAAAATGCTAACTGGAATTTGAACCTTCAGCAAGTCAAAATCTTTGCTGGAGGAAGGTCTTGCCTCAATTTTGATGGCTGCGGACTGATCAGAGTGGTGGTTGCTGAAGGCAGGGGTGGAAGGCAATTTCTTAAAATAAGAAAACAATGAAGTTTGAAGCATTGATAGACTTTTCCTTTCACTTGAACACTTAGAGACCACTGCAGGGTTTTTAATTTGCCCATTTTCAATATTCTTGTATCTCAGGGAATAGAGAGGCCTGAGGAGAGGGAGCAAGATGGTAATTGCTGGTTGGGGAGCAGTCAGCCCACACAGATTTGTCTGTTAAGTAAGCTGTCCTATATGGGTTCAGTTTGTGGCATCCCCAAACAAATATAACAGTAACATCAGTGTTCACAGATTACCATAACAACATAAAAATAAAGAAAAAGTGTGTGAGATTAAAATGTGATGGAGATATGATGTGAACATATGCTATTGGGAAAAAATGGTGCCAATGGATTTGCTTGACACAAAGCTTCAAATTTTTAAATTTATTTAGAATATTTTTCCATGGTTACATGATTCATGATTCCCTCCTCCCACTTCTCCTTCCCCTACCCTAGAGATGACAAGCAGTTCCACTGGGTTATATATGTATCATTGTTCAAAATCTATTTCCATGTTATTCACATTTGCAATAGAGTGAACTAAAGCTTCGATTTGCTAAAAAAAAAAGTATCCTCCCATCGCTACCCCACAGTATCCTGTGGAAGCTCAATAAAGCGAAGTACAATAAATAAGATATGCTCCTTTAGCCAATTAATAAGGCTGATAGTAGTAAGAAGACCAGTAGAAGTTACATGTCACAAAGTCTCTCTAAGACACTTCTTTTCCATGTCGTGACATGTCCAGAAGCTGGCGTTATGACCCTGTGACCCAGGAAGAGTGGGAAGATCTGGAGAAGTGACCTTATCAATAGTACATATATTGACCTTCTATGAAAATGCCATTGTCTCCCTCCCTTGAAAGGAAGAGGTCCACTTACACAAATGGACAATTCTGGGACCAGACCCAAGATTCAGAATAATAAAAATTTTGATGCTGTGTTGGGACTGTGATCTCCTCATTGTGGGCATCCTATCCAGGGTTAAAGATCACAACTCAGATATTCCATTTCCATCTTGTAAGTTTCCTCTTCTTGTCCTCCCAGAATTCTCTCATGAGGGTTTTCACCCTTTGGTTGGTAGCTTTCCTCCAGGTCTCTGGGCATTACATGGGCATCAAATGTAGCATATGAACTATGCTCTCACCAGATGGCTAGTTTACTCCCTTTATCAGTCATATGTCTCTCTGACGACATTCCTTCCTTATACAATTGTCCTCAAGGCAATGAGGCAACATAGTGGACAAATCCACGGTCTTGGAGTCAGGAAGACTTCAGTTCAAAATCTGCCTTCAGGGCAGCTGGGTAGCTCAGTGGAGTGAGAGTCAGGCCTAGAGACAGGAGGTCCTGGGTTCAAACCCGGCCTCAGCCACTTCCCAGCTGTGTGACCCTGGGCAAGTCACTTGACCCCCATTGCCCACCCTTGCCAATCTTCCACCTATGAGACAATACACCGAAGTATAAGGGTTTAAAAAAAAAATCTGCCTTCAAACGCTGTGACCATGGAAGAGTCATTTAACTTTTTTCAGCCTATCTTTCTCACCTTTAAAATGCAAATAATAATAGCATCCACTTCAGAAGGTCATTGTGAAGATCAAATGAGATAATGCCAATAAAGTACCTTGCAAACTTTTAAACCCTATATAAACATCAACTGTTATTATTGTTCTCTCTTGTAATTATTCATTAGCAGTATATTGTAGCTTTCTCATGCCCAATTACCTGAATAATCAGACTAAAAAAGCAATAATTAATAACTTAGTATCAATAGGAAGGAAGTCTCTGGGACTAGAGGGATTGGCACTAGGACCTGTGCTGTTATACATTTTTACCAATAAGTTGGAAATAGTGTAGCTGGTATGCTTATCAAATGTGTCAAAATGGAAGGGAAAGAACATGTTACATAACAAAAATAGAATCTAAAATGATATTGGCAAGCTAGAGTGTAGAACGCAACTTAAATAGATGAAATTCAATAGAAATAAAATTTTATATTTAAATTAAAAAATCCAAACTCATAAGTACAAGATGGGAAGAAACATAGATTAGATGATAATTCATTTGAAAAAAATCCTGAGGTCTTAGTGTATTGCAAGCTCAATATGAGTAAGTGATGTGATTTGGACATCAAAAAAGCCAGTGCAATTACTGAAAGAGGTTTCATAGCTTGGATTGGGGAATTTATCATCCTGTTACACCAGGCCGACCACATATGGAGTATTGTGCTCAGTTCTCCTGGATATTGAATCTTGGGAAGAATAGTCTCTGATAAACTCTGAGAATGCAGAGGAAGGCACTCAGGATGTGAACAAGCTTGAAGAGCATGTCATATGAGGTTCAGATGAAGGAAATGAGGCTGAAGGACATGACCATTATCCTCATATTTTTGAAGGTCTGTCATGGGATAGAGGGACTAGATTTATCTGAAGATAGTTGATCATGAGCAAGTGGCAAAAATTTCAAAGAGTTAAATTCAAGTTTTATAAAAGGGAAGACTTCTTGCCAATTAGAGCTGACTCAGTAGGGAATGGTCTGCTATGGGAAATCAATGGTTCCCCACTGGAGTTACTCAAGAAGAGACTTGCTAAGTACTTGTCAGGTTTCTTTTGAGGAAATACTTAGTTGTGGGTTGGACAAGATGGCCTCTGTGGTCCCTTACAATGCTGAGATTCTACAATTTTAGGAATCCTATAAAATAAAACCCATTTTTTGATATTCCTTTGATATATCAGTAATTAAATCCCCTTAAAGGGAACCTAAAGCAGATCTGCCTTATATCAAGGTCTGCGTCATAGCCAGTGATATTAGTGCTGTGATATTCTGGTGTATCTTTACTGCATTCTATTGTGGACACACTGACTCTATAGTGGGAATGGTCCCACCACCTCTTTCCATGGAAAAAAAAACCCAGCTTATCTCATTGCCTGAGATAAAGGTTGCTGCTGAATGCTCTTCTTAAGTGTTCTTGGCAGCAGTCCAGAAGGGCTTAGTTTCAGCTAGGGGAATGGAAGATACCGGAAATTAACATATTAATTATAACAAAAAAGGGAGACTGAAAGGAGAGCTGGGTAGGTGATGACTTCTTCTGGTGCTTTGCCTCCATTTACAAGGGAGATTCACCAACATTTGCAATTGTGCCTCTTCTCTATTGACTGAACAATGTAGGGGCATTGGTGGCTTTGTACACATTTACCCTCTTCCCCCCAGTTGTCCGTGCTGGCCAGAAGGAGTTAGGTTTTTAACTGAGTTGATTAAAAAATGGCAGTTCCCAGGAGCTCCTCATAGAATTATCCTGGGGGCCACCTGGCCCCATTCTCGTTCTTGGGGCTGTTCTTTTGTCCCTGCATGCTGTTGTTTAGGTGGGGCTACACTCGTTCATTGGGAATGGAAATGCTGGCATGAGAGCCCTGAAATTGAGGCACTTAGCTTGATGTCCTCCTTGGTATGAGATAAGGTGTCACAGAATCAATACACAATAAAATGGGTCAGTATTTTTGTGACTGGCACCCTGCTCAGGCTTCTTAACCTTTTCTTGAGTCCCAGATCCCCTTCTTGGAAAAATGTTTTTAAACGTGTAAAGTATAATATGTAGGATTAAAAACAAACAACTATATTGAAATAGTAATCAAAACATGAAAAATAAAGTTCATGGACTCTATGTGTAAGAACCTCTGTTCTACACCCAGAATCCCAATGATTTCATATTTGTTATACCTATATTGGCTCCAGCCATCCAAGACTTCCTATCTCCACCCCACACACTGTCCCTCAAACACTTAAAGTCTGTAATACAAAAACACCTCGACACAAATATAACCTATCTCTAATTGTTCCATGATTTTTTTTTCATATATTAACCAATAGTATAGTGGCTGGGCTGAGCTGGATTTGGGATCTAAAAGATCTAAAGTAAAATCTTAGCTTAGTTGTTTACTTACTGTGTGACCCTGGGCAAGTCTTGTCCTTCTTTAGCCCCAGTTTCTTCATCTGAAAAATGGGGATAATACTTTTTTATGTTTGCTGTTTTTCTTTTTTCCTTTTGTTGATTAATTATGAAAAATTTCCCATGGTTCCATGATTCATATTCTTTCCCTCCCCTTCTTCCTACCACCTCCCATAGCCAACATGCAATTCCACTGGGCTTTGCATGTGTTGTTGATCAAGACCTATTTCCATATTATTGGTATTTTCACTTGGGGGATCATTTAGAATCTGCAGGGGATAATAATTTTACCTGTCTCACAGAGTTCTTGTGAGATAAAGTATGTTAAAGTTGCTTTGTAAACCTTAAAGAGCTATATAAAGGTTATTAGTGTACGTAATAGTCTCTTCAGCTATGCTATAAGTTTCCTGAGAGCAGAAATCATGCCTTACTCTGCTTTTCCTACCTAATTTCTTGTAACTCTCAGCATAGTGTTTTCTAAATATAAAAGATGCTAAAAGTGTCCTTTGGGGTTCCTTAACTTACCTCAGCTGAATGTTAACAGAAAATGTGGCAGTTGAAAATAATTGCTAGGATCTTCCAGGATCCATTCCTGGAAGAAGCAGAGCTTCTGGATAGCATATATACCTTAAAGGGGAAAGAAAAACTCCAAATGATGAATTTAAATATTGACCTCATTACCCAGAGATGGTTATTTAACAGTCAACAGAGGTAACAGGTAATAAAAAAAATCTCTGTTTCTGTCTACTGATCCCCTCTGGGATGACTAATTTTTGATTCAAGCTCTCTAGTTGTGATTTTCATTGCTTGAATGAGAGGAGAATCACTTGTCCTTCTAGAATATGTGCATGTCCCAAGACATGACTTGACCCCATGCAGCTTATTTTTCTTCAGACTATCTGTTACCAAAAAAGGAAAAACAAAAATCTCTTATTTATCAGGATAGGGGTTCACGAATTCTTTCATCTTTTATTCTGATGCTTTGTACACATGATGTTTGCTCTTTTTTTTTAAAAAATGGGGGGCAGCTGGGTAGCTCAGTGGATTGAGAGCCAGGCCTAGAGACGGGAGGTCCTAGGTTCAAATCTGGCCTCAGACACTTTCCAGCTGTGTGACCCTGGGCAAGTCACTTGCCCCCCATTGCCTACCCTTACCACTCTTCTGCCTTGGAGCCAATACACAGTATTGACTCCAAGATGGAAGGTAAGGGTTAAAAAAATGCTTACTTTAGGTCTTCGAATCAATATGGTATATTGGTTCCAAGGCAGAAAAGCAATAAGGGCTAGTCAATGGGGGTTAAGTGACTTGTTCAGGGCCATACAGCCAGGAAGTGTCTGAAATCAGATTTGAGGTTCCTTGGTTTTGGCTTTATTGGATATCAGTTCTTAGTTGTTAGTGTGGTGAAAGTATTCGTGATTTTCATTGCTTAAATTTTCAGACTGATTTTTGTAATCGTTGTGAAACCTTCCCTGATTTCCCCAAGTGGTTGTGTTCTTGCCCTGCTCTAAACCCTATAGCATGCTATTTATATTTCATCAATGGCAGTTACTTAAATACTCTGCCTGGTGTACTGGGCTTTATCTCTCTTTCCTACACTTTAGGCTTTTTGGGAATAGGAATCATTGCCTTTTCTTCTTTATATCTCTAGCACAGGGCCTTGCACATGACTAACAATAACTAATACTTATCCAGCTCTCTACGTTTACCTGAGCTACCATGGAGAGAGCCAAGGCAGATAAATAGAAAACTACTTAAGAGAAGTTGGGTAAAGGATACCATGAGAAAAACGTGTACTAGGACCGAAGATGGACCAGCCATGAAAACCAGTGGACAGCCTGTGTGAGCCTTTGGTACCTAGATAGCCTCAAGAGAGCTTGAGGAAGGAACCCAATTCATTGAACCCTTCAGGTGAATTTATAAAAATATTAATGAGAGCCCTAGAGGAAAGATAGGCATGGATGGGTTATAACCATTGGAGGGAATACTCATATCAATGAAATCACATTTAGGGTTAATGAATAAATGAATTATTGGATGCATATTGTTCTCAAGGGATAAGTTTAGTTACTTTGAAATGAATTCTTTTTACTATGATGTGATATTCTTAACTTTATCCAGAAACTGAAAGACTGGATTAGTCTGAGTAGTGCCCAAATGATACCTCTTTACTTTTCAGAATCAAAGGCAGCAAGCATCTCCCTCAGAGTTTCTGATGTGTGGCATGCCAGAAGTGATGTGCTTTCATTAATGCTAAAGCAAACTCCAGAGTTCTTAGGGAGAAGGAAACAAACAAAACAAGCTTTGTCAACACTGCTCCTCCTCTTTCATGTGAGGGTCCCATCATACTCATTTCATTTACAACCCATATTATCCTCTTGACTTATAAGAGTCAGACATTATCAAAACAACTAAACAAAAACAACAAAAACCATTCCATGACTGTTCTCAGCCATTCTCACTTCTGTCTCAGCCAGGTTCTCACTCTGGACTTTTCCACCTACTCAACAGCAGCCTCGTTCCCTAAGAGTACTCTGTCCCTCTACCTTCAACTTTCTAGTTCCTTTTTATATATATTGACTTCTTTTATTTGAGTATAAATTCCTCTAGGATATAGACTGTCTTGTTTATTGTATTTGTATGCCCAGCTTTTAAGCTTTTAAGAAATCCTCTATATCATTTACTGTATATCCATCCATCCATCCATCCATCCATCCATCCATCCATCCATCCATCCATCCATCCATCCATCCATCTATCCATTTATCTATCTATCCATCCATCTATCCATCCATCTATCTATCTATCTATCTATCTATCTATCTATCTATCTATCTATCTATCTATCTATCTATCTACCTATTCCCCCCCCCGTAATATTGAATATCCTTAACATCAAATACTAGTTAGTTGTAATTTCAATTTCTATGTCTCTTCCCTCCTCTAAAACTGATACTTTAGCCAGTGCCCCCCCTTGTCATCTCTGTTTCCTAATGAGTTACTATTTAAATGCTTCCAGTATTGAATGAATGGGGGATTAGAATGGGGGGGGTGCAGAAATCAACTTCTACTAAAATACATCTTTTCTGATTTCTGCTTCTGTATAGATTGCTAATAAACAGTTTAAGGTTCTTTTCTGCTGCATATCTTTTCTTGGAAAGTAACAGGGCAAATATGGAAATCAGGCTTCAGGTATATAACATAACCTTAACCCTGACCCTTTTCAAGTTTTTTATGGCCCTCCTATATGTGGAGATCTCCAAATAGATTTCATGTTCTCTGGGCCTTGATAGGAGAAAGTTAATTCCTAGCTCTTTTTAAAAAAATCCTTACTTTCTGTCCTAGCAACAACTCTAAGTCAGAAGGACAAGGGCTAAGTAAATAGTGTTAATGTGACTTGCCCAGGCTCACATTGCTAGAGATGGCAAACCTGGTCTTAGGCCAGATTTGAACGTAGGTCCTCCTGACTCCAGGCTTCCTAACTCCACTGAGCCACCTAGAAGACCTAATTCCTAGCTCTTTTCAAAAGGCCATTAGGGAAATTCAGGAAATAAAAACTAATGTTTTTAAAGTTAGTTATATCATGGGTCATTCTGGCATGGAGAAATCTAGAAGTCACTCTAAGGGTGATAATTCCGAAAAGAAGACAGGAAAGTCAACATCAGTGATTCCTTTTTTAAAAATTAAATTAAATTTTTTTATTTAAAAAAATTTTTCCTTCAATTGGGGAATGGCTGAACAAACTGTGGTATATGCGGGTGATGGAATACTATTGTGCTAAACGGAATAACAAACTGGAGAAGTTCCAGGCGAACTGGAGAGACCTCCGGGAACTGATGCAGAGCGAAAGGAGCAGAGCCAGAAGAACTCTATACACAGAGACTGACATTCTGTGGTAAAATCGAATGTAATGGACCTCTGCACCAGCAGCAATACAATGACCCAGGACAATTCTGAGGGATTTATGGTAAAGATGCTACCCACATTCAGAGGAAGGACTGCAGGAGAGGAAACATATAAGAAAAACAACTGCTTGAACGCATGGGTCGGGGTGGACATGATTGAGAGTGTGGACTCGAAACTACCACATCAATGCAACTACCAACACTTTGGAAATTGGTCTTGATCAAGGACACATGACAAAACTAGTGGAAATGCGCATCGGCCATGGGTGGGGGAGGGCACGGGGGGGGGGTTGAAGGGGAAAGGTGGAGCATGAATCATGTAACCATGTTAAAAATGAATATTAATAAAAGTTAAAAAAATAAAAAATAAAACTCCTCAAGGAAAACTCTGAAAAAAAAATTTTTTTCCCATGGTTACATGATTCATGTTTTTGCTCTCTCTCTCCCCACCTCCCCACCCCCAGTAGACAATGCACATTTCCACTGGTTTCTTCCTGTGTCATCGATCAAGATCTATTTCCATATTATTGATAATTGTTCTAGGGTGGTCATTAAGAGGCTACTCCTAATCGTGTCCACATCAACCCAAGTGTTCAAGCAGTTGTCTTTCTTCTGTGTTTCCTCTCCTGTAGTTCTTCCTCTGCATGTGGGTAGCTTTCTTTTCCATAAATCCCTCAGAATTGTCCTGGATCATTGCATTGCTGCTAGTACAGAATTGATGCAGAGTAAAAGGAGCAGAACCAGGAGAACATTATACACAGAGACTGATACACTATGGTAAAATCGAATGTAATATCAGTGATTCCTTAAAGAGTGTGTGTGTGTGTGTGTGTGTGTGTGTGTGTGTGTGTGTGTGTGTGTGTGTGTTAAACCTGCCCAAGTTTCAGCTTACAAAACACTTAAGCATTTTGCCCAACTCTTAAACTAATTTACCAGGGGAATTTCAATTTGCTTATTTAACTTGCAACACCTAATTCTGAATGAGTGACCTGAAATATGATTATCTTGTTTCTTTTCTGCAACAGCTAGACTAATTTCTTCAAAGGTCCCAAAGGTGGACATGACCTGAGTCATGATGAGAGTCCTCAGTGTAGAGGGGCCTCTCATGTCACTGCCTGGTCCTGATTCAGTGTTTTGTTTCTATTTAGCCCCTTCTGCCATAGCTACTAGAGACTAGTCTTTATTAGGTCCCTTTTCAATATGATGTTTCTTAGATGGAGCTAGAGAAACCCAAAAGCAGAGAAATCCATAGTGTCTCATAAGGATTCGATAGTCTCTGTTGTGAAGATGGATTAAAAAGATTAGAGGTAAGACAGATTCAGAGCTCACTTTCAATGACCCGGTACCCAACAAAATCTTAAAAGACCTAACAAAAAGACATCTACTTGCTTTCCCTCTGGAGGCTGAGGTAGTTCACAGGAGAGCATCTCATCTAGCATCCTTATGTACTGACAAGGAAATTGAAGTCCAGAGTGGTGGTGACTTGCCCAAGGTCACAGAGACAGAGTTCCAGAACATTTGAACCCAAAACTTCTGACTCTAAAACCAAAGCTCTTTCCTCTACTTCTAGGATTCAATGCCAAGGTCTTAGGTTCAAGATGCAGCAGCTCCAGGGTGGTAGATACAAGGTTTTTAGATTCTTTCACTCAAGTGGCAGGTCTGAATGCCTCATCACATTCATATTTTCCTTGCCTCCTTATTATTTCTTGGAGTCAAGATGACCTACAACCAGACAGAAAATGGTAGATTAGAATTTTTCTTATACTCTTAGGCTTAATTAGAATAGGGAGTTTTATTTAGGGCAGTGATGGGCAAACTACAGCCCGAAGGCCAGATGCAGCCCCCTGAAATGTTCTATCCAGTCACCGGACATTATTTCTAATTTGATGAATACAATGAGTAGGATACGATACAATGAAACTTCGAAAGAGTTGCCTTAGAAACAGGCTGACAGATGAGCATTTCCTTTCCTTTGGCCCCCTCTTTAAAAAGTTTGCCCATCACTGGTTTAGGGGATTGCCCTGTGATATTTATCCTGTGGCCTTTCCCCCCATCACATTGTCACCTAATAGGAAGCCTCACAGTGAGACCAAATCCAAGATAGAAGATTTTTTGAACAGCGATTTAGATTTTCTCTACAAAGAGAGTAGCTTATGAACAGGGAGAGTGTTTGTAATAAGGGATGGTGGGTAGAGATTGGGATTTCCCTCTTGAGTCTCTTGAAATACTTTTTTAAACTAGATTCTCCCTTCACTGCTTCTTGCTTTTTTTTCAGTATTTACTTACAATATTCTACCATCTCTCTCACATTTGCAAGTGAGTTTATATTTTAAACTGGTGTTGCCGAGCCACATGCTGATAAAGGAAGATTTTAGGTTCATTTGATCTCCTTTTGAGAATCAGAAACCTTATCTTGGGAAGATAATCATAATTTACTCTAATTTGTGATAAAGGAAGAACTCAGCCATTGAGAGAAATTCCATTTATTTCACAGCATCTCAAAGGGCTGAATCGAAATCACTTTGTAGAGTAAAGCACTAGTAAAAGGAAGAGGAGGGAAAGCATTTATTAAGTGCCTCCTATGTGCCAGGCACTGTGCAAAGTGCTTTACAAATATTATCTCATTGGACCTTCACAGCAGCTCTGGGAGGTTGGTGCTATAATTATCCCCATTTTTACAGTTGAGGAAACTGAGGCAGGTAGTGGTCAAGTGATTTGTCTGGAATCACAAAACTAGTATGGGTCTGAGGCCAAATTTGAATTTAAGTCTATTTGACGCCAAGCTCAACAATGCCATACACTTAGCTATTACTATAATTGTTATTTTATACATACTGATCATTTATATCCTAAGAATCTGACATTCAGAAAGAAACAATGAGGAAGAGGAAGCCATAGAGGTCTTTATAAAAACAAGAAGCAGGATTCCAGGCAAACCTAATCATTTTCATTTTTAAAAAACTCTTACTTTCCCTATTGGAATCAATACTTTGTATTGGTTCCAAGGGAGAAGAATGGTAAGAGATAGACAATGGAGGTTAAGTGACTTGCCCAGGGTCACACAGCTAGGAAGTGTCGCATTTGAACCCAGGACCTCCTATCTTTGGGCCTGGCTCTCCACCCACTGAACCACCCAGCTGCCCCCAAACCTAACCATTTTCAAGATTGCCTTTTGAATCTTAACAAAATCTACTGAATGTTTCTATGTGAAGATGAATTAATGAACTAAAATCTAGTTTTCTTTGCCCCCCAAAAATAATGGAGATGAATTATGATATCAAATAGTAAGACAAGAACTTCCCAGATTTGAAGTCTTTGGTCTTGGAGATCAAAGTGATTCAATTTAACTTTTCTACAGCAGAATTCTGAGTAAAAGGAAATTGATAAATTTCACAAGATATTAGGATGAATGGCTCCATCTGTTCCTACAACATTCCCCATATTTCTAAACCTTCTTAGCGTCATAGGACACGTTGGGAGAAGAATTTGAGAAGTTACATTCTGGTGATTCGATTACATTTGATTCTTTATCTGGCTTCCCTTTGTGAGAATTCAATAAAAAGCTAACATAACCAAAGGGACACTTGCCTTTCAGGGCGCTAAAGAAGTCCTTTGGCTCCCTCTGGTGTTGAATTAGAGAATTACAGCCATTTGCCTCTACCGTCGATTACCTGTACCCTTTGCTCATCAAATCTTAGGATTCCGAGCAGAAATAAAGCCTTCAAGATCATCTAATCCAACTCCCCTCCCCCATTTTAATAGATGATGAAATTGACGATACTCAGTCAGAAAACGATAATCAATCAATAACCAAATAAGCATTTATTAAGCTCTTAATAAACACGTTAGACACCAAATATACAAAAATGAAAAAAAAAAAATGAACCAATCCCTGCCCTGAGGGATCTTACTTTCTATCCATGGAGACATAGTATATACCAACCAAACACACATTCATTTGACTGGAAGAGGCCCTGTCTTTTAGTGGGGAGTGGATCAGATAAAGCTTCATAGTGAGAAGGTAGTGCTTTAAGAGAGTACTGAGCGAAGTCAGGATCTCCAAGAGATGGAGAGGATGAGGGCGGACATTCTAGGCATGGGGGAATGGCCAATGCAAATGCACATAGGCGGGAGATGAAGGATATGAGAAATAATAGAAAGATTATTTTAGCTGGGCTGTAGAATACATGAAGAGGAATAACATTTAAGACAGAACGACTTAAAAGGGTTCTTCTTGTATTTCAGAATTTCATTTCAGAATCTATCTATCTATATATATATCTGATAAAAGCAAATGTGGTTAAATGATTAAAACATACATGTATATTTATATATGTATACAATAATGTATCTCATTTAAAACGCTAAACAAAATAATTATATAAAATAAAACTATAAAACTATAAAAATTATATAAAATATAAAAACTATATAAAATAAAACTAGCAATTACTTCTTGATTTAGAAAGTGATAAAAATGATTTAAACTGCTTGTTTAGCCATACTATTTGCTATATACAGTCACAGAATAATTTTAGAATTGGGAGAGAACTCAAAAGCTATCTAGTCTAACCTAGACCCAAATAGGAGTCCCTTTTATGACATCCTGGCAATGTGCCTCTGTTCATTGTCCTCTCTAATGATGGAAAGGGCAGCTAGGTGGCCCAGTGGATATGGTGCTAGGTTTGGAGTCAGGAAGACTCATCTTCTTGAGTTCAAATCTGGCTTCAGATAAGTACAAGCTATGTGACCCTGGGCAAGTCATTTAACCCTGCCTGTCTCACTTTCCTCATCTAGAAAATGTGCTAGAGAAGGAAATAGAAAAGCATTATAGTATCTTTGCCAGAAAAACCTCAAATGGGGTCACAGAGTCAGGCAGGACTGAACAACAATAAAAGTATTATGGAACCTACTGAGGCTGCCCATATTACTTTAGGATGACTCAAATTTTTATAAAGAATTTCCTTATACCGACCCTAAATTTACTTCTCTGAAACTAACCAAGAAAAGATGCTTATGTCTTCATTCTTTAGGACCAAGCAGAATAAGGTAATCTGCTTCTTCCACAGATTCTTAAAGACAGCTATCATGAACCCTGTAAATGGTCTCTTTAGTCCAGATCTTGGGGCTTTAAAAAGATCAAAGGATCATAATCTGCCATTGTCTTTAACTCCCTCAACAATTCTATTACCCTTCTCTAGGAATGCTCATAAAATGTTGCTCCAACACAGGAACATAATACTTCTAGTGCGATTTTACCAGGGCAAAGTACAGCGGTATTGTTACTTTTGTTGTAGCCAGGAGCACAAGATTTAGAGTCAGAGGACCTAGGTTCAAATCCCAGCTTGGTTTTTACCACCTGTGTGACTATATACAATTGGACTTTAGTTTCCTTATCTGTAAAATGAGTGGGTGGCAGCAAAGGTTCCCTTTGGCTGCAAGTCTCTAATTCTATACTTTCTCACTCTGGATCTTGTCTAAGATTAGACAAGGAGTTCTGAGTTGAAATGACCATTTCCCTGGAGTTCAGAAATCTCAGAATGAGTCATTAGCCTAAGAATCACAGGATTTTAGAATAGGAAGAGAACAAGTGTTTATTAAGTAGCTTGTATGTACCAGGTATGTGCTAAGTGCTCTATAAATATTATTTCATTTGATATCATTTGATCCTTACAAATGTAAACTCTACAAGTGCTATTATGATCTTGTTTTTATGGATTTTTGGCTTGCTCAAGATTGTAAGTATCTGAAGCTAGTTTTGATGTCTAATAGACATTTTAAACTCAATATATCTAAAACAGAACTCATTATCTCTCCCTATAAAACCCTCTTCCTCTTCTACCTTCCCTTTTACTGTAGGGTGCAACATCATCCTCCCAATTTCTTGAGCTCACAATCTATGAGTCATCCTGGATTCCTCACTATCTCTCACTCAAGCTATTAGCCAAGGTCTGCTGATTTTACCTTTGCAACCTATCTGTATTCGCCCCCTTTTCTCCCCTGACTGCCACCATTCTAGAGCAGATCTTCATTGATTCACACCTTGGTTACTGCAATAGCTTGCTGGTGGGTCTGCTGGCTTCAAGACCCTCCCCACTCTAATCTATTCTACATTCAGTCACTAAAATGATTTTCCTATAATACATATCTAATCATAGCACCCTTTTCACCCCACTCAGTAAAAGTTAGCAGCTTCCTATTGCCTCCAAGAGCAAAATACAAAATCTTCCATCAACATTCAAATCTCTTCATAAACTAGCCCCCTTCTACCTCTCCAGGCTTCTTCCATCTTACTCCCCAAACAAGTACTCTTTGAATCAGTGACCTTAGCCTCTTGGCTGTGCCAACAAAGACATTCCATCTCTTAGCTCCTGGCATTTCCTCTGACTGTCCTCTTTCTGCTTTGACTATTGACCTCCCTGACTTCCTTTAAGTCCCAATAAATTCCCACCTTCTCTAGGAAACCTTCCTAAACTTCTCTTAATTCCATCATTTCCCCTCTTTTAATTATTTCATATATATATACATATATATATACATACAGTTAGATAGATAGGTAGGGAGAGAGAGAGAGAGAGAGAGAGAGAGAGAGAGAGAGAGAGAGAGAGAGCTTGCTCTNAGAGAGAGAGAGAGAGAGAGAGAGAGAGAGAGAGAGAGAGAGAGAGATAGCTTGCTCTGCGTATATTTGTTTTGATGTTTTCTCCTTTATTAGATTGTAAGCTCCTTAAGGGCAGAGACAGGCCTCTCTCTTTTAGTTTCTTTAGCCTTTAGCATAATGCCTGGCATATAGTGGGCACTTAATGTTTATTGGTTGATTAATTGATTCTATACCCAGTGATCTCTTCACTGTCCTACCTAGTTACCACTGGAAGGAACCCAGAAGCCATCTAGTACAGTTTGTATATAGCTAGAAGAATTCTCTCCATAGCTCCATAGCCTAATCATGAGGGGAAATCATTACCTTCCAAGACAGCCATTCTTCTTTCAGATACTTTTAATTGGTAGCCGTTTATCCTGATATCAAACATGAATTTGCTTTATTCAAATGACCATCCATTCCTCCTAGTTCTGCTTTTTGAGGTCAGGTAGAATAAGAGAAAAGAAACCAACCAGGAGAGAAGCCATGGCTTAAAATGGTTTTAATTGAAGCTCAGTTGCAGGTAAGAGGTAACGAGGTTCATCTCAACTAAGGAAAGAATCCACTTTATTTATCATGTGGGCATATAGTAAGCTTCACCAATAGAGTCCCCTCAGACAGAATCAGGATTAACCAAGGAAGATCTTTATCACTTTGTATATCAATCTTGTGTTTAAAATTAATTAATTAGTTTGTTACATAAAAATTCTCACATCTCTCTCTCTCTCTCACACACACAAAAGATGTCTTCCTTATTTCTGTTTTGATCAGTTCTTTCTCTGAAGGTGGACATACACATATCATTATTCAAACAATATTTCTGTTGCTGCATATGCTATTCTCTTGATTCTGCTTGTTTCAATATTCATAATTTCATGTAGGTCCTTCCATTTAAAAAATATGACCCTCCTTGTCATTTCTTACAGTGCAGTATTCCATCACAATCATATGCCATAACTTGTTTAGCCATTTCCCAATTGATGGGCATCCCCTCAATTTCCAATTTGTCACCAACAATAATGGAGCTGCTATAAATATTTTAGAACATATAGGTTCATACAGTATTGGTGGAATTGCAAACTGATCCAACCATTTTGGAGAGCAATTTGGAATTATGACTAAAGAGTTATAAAACTGTGCACACCCTTAGACCCAGATATTGCCATGTCTATTTCCCAAGAAGATTAGGATAAAAAGGGAAAGAACCTAGATGTTCCAAAATTTATAACTCTTTGGGAACTCTTCTTCTCCCCCTCCTCCCCTTCCTCCTTCCTCTCCTCCTCTTCTTCCTCCTCCTTCTCATCCTCTTTCTTACTCCTGAGTTCAAATCTGACCTCACACACTTACTAACTGTGATCCTAGGCAAGTTACTTAAGTCTGTCTTTAAAATGAGTTGGAGAAGGAAATGGCAAACCACAATAGTATCTTTGCCAATAGAATCCCAAATGGGGTCACAAAGGATTGAACATGACTGAAGAACAATTAAATTGTAAACTCTTTGAGGGCAGTGACTGTCTTTCTTTTTATTAATCATTTCCCCAATGCTTCGTATAGTTCCTGGTATGTAGTAAACAATCAATATTTATTGGATCATGGTTTGGCAAGGTGATTGGCAATAGAACAAGGGATCAAGGGATTTGAGAATAGAAGATAGTATAGGAATGAAACCGTTCATGGAGGCATCTGAGACAGGGAAGAGAGGAAAGGGTAGCCAGTGTTTCCTATATGGCTGGGTGATTGGGATAGGGGGTAGGATGTGAAAGAATGAGTTGAAAAATTAAAAATGCAATTAGATGACGATAACAGACAAAGTTTGTTTCTATTAATGTCAGCCAACATATTTTTCTACTTCTCCTAACATCAATCAAAATGATTTTGTGACTGTAGTGAAAATCCCAAATTTTGGAGTATTTAAAAATGAATGCAAGTTTTCAAGAGCAGTAACTTATAAATGTAGCCGCTAGGGGACACTGTGGCCATGAGCCAGTTCCCTGAGTCAGGCCCCCTAAAGCTCACTGGCTGTCACTCATCTTATGACGCTGCTCCCCTGTGTTAAGGTTCTGACATTCGGTTCAGACTATGTGTGAGCATCTACCAATCAGCTCACTCAGCTTATCCCTCCAGCCACTAGCCATTACTTTTCTTCCCTTCAAGATGTCAATCAAAATACCCATATACCAGCATCATTATCCCAGTAAGAAGTTTAATTAGGATAATAGATAGTAAGAGCAGAAGCATTATTTTCATGTGGAACGTGGACTATTCATTCCATTTGATCTCTGACCTCCACCACCTACCCCCTTTTTACAAATGTGAGTATTCCAGAAGCCCCAAGAATGAATTCTACCCCCCAAAAGGTAGAAACACCTTCTCTCTTCTCTCCTCTTTTTTGGCTTCCCTTTCCTTTTCCTCTTTCGTTCCCTTTCTTCCCTTCCTCTGGCATGGAGATGAGGTGGAGAATCTGGAAATTTAGTCTTTGTGTTTGATGTCTCTCTCCTCTAAAAGAAGAGGGAGGAGGACGAATAATTATATAGTCAACTCACTCCTAATCTGGAAAGTGTTAGAGATTCCTCAGTGAGTCACTTGTTTTCTGCTTCATGGGCAAACAGGTCATTAGGATGCTAACCAACTCCACAGTTTCAGAATCCTCATTCTCCAGGATGAGCTATTTCATTGTGCCTTCATCTGTCTCTACAATACAAGTGTGGAAAATATCCTAGAGAGTAACACCATGGGAAACAGCCTGATCATCAGGAACAGAAACGGCCTCCGGGGCCACCGTGTCCCTTCAAAGCCTTCTTTTTCACCTTCAAAGACTCAGGGCAACATGTACAAAATCACTATCCCCCCACAAGTTTGTCAGCTGAGTTGAACTCTGGTTCTAGGAGGTGTCATCAATTGTGTGGTTTCTCTTGCATCTGGCTCTAGCTGGGGAGAATCCACTAACTTACCAACATATAAATATGTTTATGATGATAATATATCAAATACATGATATAATACAAGTAAATGGTCATAAAGTGGACGATGAAAAATGAACAATAAGCCTGTAGGTCACGCTGAGACAAAACATTTGGAGGTCCTAGACAAAGTTTGAAAGCTACCCCAACACCTCCTCCCATCTCTGCCCACCCCTTCACACACACACACACACACACACACACACACACACACACACACACACACACATAGCTTTAGTGGCCTTTGGAGGATCTGAGCCTTTACAAGAGTGCATGTGATTTGAAAAGATAAATCATTTTGTGCCAAAGAGAATAAACATTTCTGGCCAATGAGAGCCTAATCTTCCTTCAGGCACGGGCATTGTGGGTATGTCTACAAGCTGGCTTTGGCTTTCAGTTCAGAGTCTACCTAGGTATTGGGACTGTTTACCAAATCCCCTTAGAGGGTAGTAAAGAAAAAACCTTTTATTTGGTTGCTGAATTGGAACTATGGGTACATACAAAGATTACAAACAGACCAGATCTTTCCTTCTTTTTTCTTACTATCCACAAAGTATAAAAATGCCTCTGAAGGGCTTCTCCCCACTGGCTAGCCCAGGAGCCCATGGCTGAGCAGGCGAGCCTGTCTCTGGGATAAGGCTGCCTTCTGTCTGAATCTTCTTTTGTTTCAAGTAGAGCCTTAGGAGATCTCAAAAAGCCAGAAGTCCAATGGCCAAGCTTGGGAAGGGGCCAAAAAGTGACTTGCCTGGCAGTGGATCAGCCCAGAGGATAGACCCCATCCTGAAAAACTGAGCAACTTGTCCATCTGGAAGTTGTCCAGCTATGTAATATCTGGAAGTAAACTTGGTCTTAGGAGGAAGGCTGTTAGCAGTCCCTTTAGATAAGTCCATTCTCCCTAGAGTCTGAGGTATAATGGAAGAGGATGTCCCAGTTTGGGTGGGGGTGGGAACTGGTGTTGTTTTTATCATTTGGTTATTGATATATCTTTTTAGCAAATTTCCCTTGTTAAAAGCTAATTGATATTAACTGGCTATATCAGTGATTCTCAAAGTGGGCGCCACCGCCCCCTTGTGGGTGCTGCAGCAATCCAGGAGGGCGGTGATGGCCACAGGTGCATTTATCTTTCTTATTAATCACTATTAAAATTTTTAAAAAATTAATTTCCAGGGGGCTAAGTAATACTTTTTCTGGAAAGGGGGCGGGAGGCCAAAAAAGTTTGGGAACCACTAAACTATATGATATTGGGGCACATTTATCATTGGTGACTGAAATTGGAGGAACATGTAATGGGAAATAGGGTGAACCTTAGAAGTGGAGATATTGCCAGCTGAGCTTAGAATACTCAGCCTAGTACATTTGTATCTTGGGAGAGTCTCACTCCACTGGAATTAAAAATAAACCATTTGAAAAACCATCTCTCAATGCATCCTTTCCCTTGCTATATATGTCCTAGGGCCAATGGTGCCAAACTCAAAGAGGAGGTCATAGATTGACTTAGAAAAACAGAAAAAATAACATTATATTTTATTGTGCTTTTATTTTGGTAAATATTTCCCAATTATATTTTAATCTGGTTTTGCCTTCCTGGGATGTTACTCTAGAGCAGCGATGAGCAAACTTTTTAAAGAGGGGGCCAAAGGAAAGGAAATGCTCATCTGTCAGTCTGTTTCTAAGGCAACTCTTTTGAAGTTTCATTGTATTATATCCTTCTCATTGTATTGATCAGATTGGGAATAATGTTGTGCTCCCCCACCCCAAACTGGCCCACGGGCCATAGTTTGCCCATCACTGCAGTCTAGAGTGTTTTGAAGGCAGCATGAGGCTTGCTGACTGGGCATTTTGTATATTTTGTCTTAGATGACTGCCATTTCTTGCTTACCGCTAGTCTTAGAGGTTTGTGGGATGTTCAGGAAGGACTAGCACCTCTGGTGTGAGTCCTTTTCAGGGCTGTTCATCTATCTTTGGGTCTACACATCCCCTAGTTCTCACCTGTGGCTCCAAGAAGCTGTAGCATGTGTAGCAGCTACACCCTGGTAAACTGTCTCAGCAGGCAGGTAAACTAGGTCAAGGGTAACCAAAAATCCTCAAATCCATCCATGAGCTAAGGGAGGGTGTCTACTCCAGGTATATGAAGACTTCCCTGGTAGAAGAGGCAGAAGAGAACAATTTGTCTCAACAGTTATAAAGGAAAGAGAAGCAGGTATTATGGGGTGTCTAGAGCTTGGTTATACATGGAAGACATCAAGGTCATCCACTGCATCCTGAGTCATCACCAGTCCTCCTGACTTTTATCTTGCCAATGAACTTTAATGACTCTGGTGAGAGGGAGGCTGACAACTTCATGCAATTCTGCCTCACTTATATCCTATTTATTTGAGTCAAAAGATGTCATCAGTGATGCCATTTTTGTCTTAAGTGCAAAGGACAATAACCAACCAGCTCCTACTCTTGGACTTGGGGCTATGCAATAGTACATCATAAAAATTTTTAGGCAATAAGACTTGCAAGTTTTATTGATAGGGGGAAGTTCCAGGGGAGAAATTCTCCCTATCAAACAGATCATTAGCTCTTCTGGAACTTATAGTCTTAGTTACCTTGGAGGAGCTATGAGATAAAATGCCTTGTACAAAATGATATAGCCTATACATATCAGAAGCCATTATTGAACTCAGGTCTATCTGAACTCTAAGGTTGGCTCTCCAATCACTACTCTCTGTTGTTTCTTATCATAAAATTAAGTGTTAAATGTGACAAAAGAATCAATTAGATGGTTCATTGGATCTCTGTAGCTATGACTTGTTGGATGTGTCCATTACTAAAAAAAATCTTATTGGAAGAGAGGAAAAAGAGCCCCCAAATAAAATCCATGTTAAATCACTTGATTTTTTCCTTCCTCCTTTCCTTCTTTCCTTCCTTCCTTCCTTCCTTTTTCTTTCTTTCTTTCTTTCTTTCTTTCTTTCTTTCTTTCTTTCTTTCTTTTTGTCTTCATTCCTTCCTACCTTCCTTCCTTCCTTCCTTCCTTCCTTCCTTCCTTCCTTCCTTCCTTCCTTCCTTCCTTCCTTCCTTTCTTTCTTCCTTCCTTCCTTCATTTCTCTCTCTCTTTCTTTTTTCTTTTTTCTTTTTTCTTTATTTTGACAAGAAAACTTTGATCAAATATAATGGCCATTGCTGGTTCTGGGTGGCTGAAGTTAAAACACAAGTCCTTGTTCTTTGTTAAGAAGTTGTTAACAAAGTGGACTAGTTCTGTCAGCCTGTTATTGTATACTATCACATGTGTGAGGAAGGAAACACGATGTGCTTGAAGTTTGTTGAAAAATGAAATGGTTGTGTAGAAATTGTGTGAAATAGAGGTGGGACCAAGATGATAGGGCAGCAGAAATCAATATGGTAAAGTCCCCAAACTCCTCCAAACAGCTACATAAAATGCTCCATATTGAATTCTGATGGGGAAATTCAAAATTCACAGTGAATTAGACGACCTGAGAGGGTCATGGGGATAGGTTCTGGCCAGATTGGGAGAGGGGGGGAGGGATTCCAGCACCCAGGGAGGGGCTATGAATCTATAGGGGGCACTGAGTACAAGGCTACAAGAAGAAGTACCAGCTAGCAGCTTTGATACTTACTTCCTAGTTCCAGGACAATGATCTAAGGCAGAATGAGCAGGGGTACTGTATTTAGGTGGTTTTCCAGGGTAGGGAATGGTTGAGTAGTTGCTGGTCCTAGGTCGTATATTAAGCAAAAAGCAAATTCAGAAGCAGCTGCTGCCATGTAGCTCATATCCCAGGAACAGAGATGGAGTCTCAATTCTAGCTTCTACCCCAATCTGAAGCCTCCACTCTCCTTAATGAGTTTTGCATGCTTTAGGATTCTTTCCATTTGCCTCTTCTCCTGCATCTTCTCATAGGCTATCTGAGCTGGGTTCTTATGTCCAGCCCCCTCCGCTTCTTCTCCTCATTCTTTTTATTCCTTAAGATCTGGTTCAGGATCTTTCTCTTGTCCTTGTCCTTCCTTTTCTTCTTCTTTGTTGTGCCCAATTTGAGACCCCTTTGAACTTCAGGGAGATCCTCTGTACTTGATTGTACTAGATGCCACCAACTTCCTCTCCACAGCTAGCAAGTGCCTGAGGTTAAATGATGCCTTCTCTAATGGAGATGGGGAAAGAGAGAGTCAACTGGATATATAAATGTAACAAAAAAAATAAATTCTTTTAAAAAGAGATAGATTGATAGGGGCTGCTAGGTGGCTCCGTAAATAGAGAGCTAGGGCTGGAGACAGGAGGTCCTAGGTTCTAATTTGACCTCAGGTACTAATTATCTGTGGAGACCCTGGTCAAGTCACTTAACCCTAATTGCCTAGCCCTTACCATTCTTCTGCCTTGGAACTGACACTTAGTATTTATTCTAAGGCAGAAGGTAATGGTTAAAAAAAAATTTTTTTAAGAGAGATTGAAGGCAATCAGATTGTTATTGGCTTTAATTTGGAAATATTAAATCATTATCTCTGTGGAGACTGGTAGCAGATTATCATATTCTGGCTACCATGAAAAGTTAGGATTAAAGACGGAGAGCTATGGAAGGGACTTAGGAGTCCTTCTATTCCAACATCTTCATTTTATAGCTGAATGAACTGACATCAAGGAAGATTAGGTATTTTTTTTATAAACAAAAAACATGTATTTTCCTTTCTACCTTCCCTCTCATTAGAAACCAAAACCAAAACAGAACAACAAAAACACAAACTCTCCTAACAAATATATAGTGTTGGAACAAAACAACCAAATTTTCCCATTGAACATGTCGCAAAACCACATGTCTCATTCTGGTTACATCTTGACCTCTTCTTGTAGTATAGATCCTTTGGAAGTATGGTCAGTGCATTGATCAGGATCTCTAAGTCTTCCTAAGCTATCTGTCTTTACAACGTTGTTGTTGTGCTTGTATTTTCATTGTTTTCCTGGTTCTGCTCACTCCACTCTGAATCTGTTCAAAAGTCAGAAACAGAATATACAGCTTCTTCAACACTGAACAAGTTCATATGTGGATATTGATATTTTTGGATAATGGTGAATATTTTGGTATTGATGAAATTTTCCTTTTTTCAAGTGGCTAGATCAAAGTTTGAAAATGGTTCCAGTATGCCCAAGTTCACTAGAAGGAAAGGAAGAAATGGATTTAAATGGATTCTAGTTAAAATTTGAAATGAAAAGAGTTCTTGGCACCCATTAAGATTATTTCTGGGTCCATCTTGTATGCTGAGTGCCTGCTCTGTAGAGCCTGGCAGGATTCCTTTAACGGTCCAATTAGAGCATCATCACCCATGCAGGCTGGAAGAGAATAGCTAGGCCCCCAGCATGCATGGAGGCTAGCTAACAAATAATATGAACAGCAAAAAGATGGAAGGGGTCAAAAAGGGCTAAATGCTGTCAAGCTACTCACATCCTTGAAAAATGCCCAGCTTCCCTTCCCTCTTACTAATCTCTGACAGACAATTAGAGCTTTTGATTTATTAGCAACCTCAGACACAGACCAAGTCCCTAAAGAAAAATGAAGACTTCAGCTGCCTCTATAGCAAAGGCTACCATTTCCTAAGTAGGAAGTGAGAAATGCAGCTGACAATTTCTGAAGTCCTTGGCAATCAAGCAACACACATTTATTAAGCATCTACCATGTTCTAGGGACTGTGCTGGGCCCTGGGGATATGAAGACAAAAAATGAACTGGACTGTTTTCTTAAGGAGTCCTCAGGTAATATTTATTCCAGGGCAAAGACCAAACTGCTCCTGAAAACCAGTATCTATCTGCTGTAAAAACTGTGTATATCGCCATGTCATAATTGGGCTTCAAGTAATGATCAAGCTAAAAAATATCCATTGTTTTGTCTTTGGGCTTGTGTGAGAACTGGTCAACTGGAAAAATAATTAATTCTTCCATTTGCATACAGAATGCTCTATTATCCCCATGGAAGATCGCAGGTCTAGAATTGGAAGGGACCTCAGAAGCTATCTAGTATGACTTCTCATTTTACCTAATGAGAGGCTTATAGAAGCTAAGTAAGTGACTTATCCAAGGTCATATGGATGGTAAGTGTAGGTGATCAGATTTTAATCTAAGCCAGGTTTTTTCCCCTCCAGTTAATAGTCTCTCCTTAAAGGAAACCCCAATAATTGTCTCCATTTTGTGGATGAGGAAACTGAAGCTCAGAGAGAGTTAAGAGACTTACACAGTTTGTAAATGTTGGAAATGTGATTTGAACTCAGGTCCTCTGAAAGCCAGAGTCAAAAGTCAGTCAATAAACATTTGATAAGCATTGACAATGACAAGACTAATTATGTTGAGCATTGGAGTTTTAAAGAAAGGCAATGGAACATGCCAAAAATGCTCCCAGTCTTCAAAGATCTCCCATTCAAATGGAGGAGACAACATGCCAACAACTTTGTACATAGAAGATAAATGGAAGAGTAGCCCATGCTTTTGTCACTGAACCAGTCTTTCTAAAACCCTATGCTAATTAGAAGTCTTCATTTATAGATACAGAAACTGGGGCTCCCACAGGTTAACAGAGTGGCCCAGGATCACCTGGCTTGTAAATGGCTGAGGTAGAATGCAATTTAATGTTTTCCTGATTCCTAGTCTGGCATTTTCTCTCATGTTTGGACATTACATCTCCTGATCCCTTCTAGCCCTGAGGCTTTAGGTTGCTCTGGATTTCTGGTATTCACCAGGAAGTTCTACAGAAGCATGGAGTCAGGGAATTAGAGATTTGGAAGGGTCCTCTCCTCCTGACGGTTGTCTCTCCAGATCTAATACTCTTTCCACCATGATCCATGGATGGAGGGGAAACCTCTGCTGGTAAGGTCTAGCTTCCACCTCCCCCCACTCAGGGACCACTTGACAGCCTGTTCTAGTGACCAAAGCTGAGCTGAGCATTAATACAAAGGCTTTTGAAAGCTAAGAAAGGAAAAGAGAATTTAACTCACTGAGGAAGTATCATTGAATGAGTGCACCTGAAAGATCAGCCGGTTTCCGTGGAAGGTAGCTAGGTTTTACCGTTAGAGAGAAAATAGAAAAACCCTGCTGCTCCAACCAGCTACTAATACTTTGGACTCCACAGTCTTTTTTTTTTTTTTTGCTAGAGACACAAAGTGCTATTTAATTAACTCTTTGAATAAGCCAGTGAGGAAGACTTGAAAGTAGGGGTTATCTGAATTTCATAGAAACAACAGAACTTCATGAAGTGACTTTCCCAAGATCACTCTTGGTTTGGAGTTGAGGGGCTCAGAAAATCCCCTGCCAGTCTGTCCAGAAAGGGAATATCTGGTCCAGTACAAGGGGAAAAAAATCTACTCCTCTTCTCTGAAAGTCTCCTCATAGAATGGTACTGGAGAGCAGATTCTTTGATCAGATCAGACTTCCTTGTACCTTTTTTTTTTCAGGTTGCCCCCACCTTTTCTCAAGTCCCTGGTGACATCAGATAGGAGTATTATTGGCTCAGCTTTGAAGTCACATGAGGTCCCTTTTGTTGGGAACACAAGGGCAAGAGGAGTCACTGAGGGATTTCCATTATACTATCTATCATACTCACTGCTGGGCTCTGATAAACCTTTTTCATGGATAGAGAGCACAAGTAGCATTGGGCTCTGGTGAACATTCTTGTTAGTTTACCAACAATGCTTTTTGTTGTCACCCATGCAGACTGGCCAGCACAACAGGGAGGCAGTGACACAGTTATCCTGGATAGGTCTTGGTCTCAACTTTCTGATTTCTAATTCTATTCCCCACTTCCTCCAGATCAGTTCCATAGAAAGCAGTGATGATGCCTAAGAAACAGAGGTGGGGTAGTCTGTCAAAAATGTTTGTACCACCAGGTTCAGCCCCTAATTTGTGGTATAGGGAAAAAGGGTTCATTCTGGATTGTATTGCAGTGGACAGCCTATCAAAAGGGTCCCCAAATTTCTTGTCAAACCTGAAGAGTGTCATTCCCCCTTACAATGCTCAGAAGGACCCCCACTTGGTTGCCTATTTTGCAACCAAGGCTTCACCTCGATTTCCTCAGGAAAGAGATCCAGTAAGTTCTTTATGCTTTCTTTTATTCAAGGAATAAGCAAAAAATTGAGTGTGTGTGCTGTGTGTGTGTGTGTGTGTGTGTGTGTGTGTGTGTGTTTCTATGTATGTATTGTAGACCAGCATGGCTTGGGTATATTAAGATAATAAATTATTCTAGATTGGATGTATACACATAAGAGTAGGAAGGCATCTTACTCTTCTAAGAGCTTACATTTGAAAGTGATTAGAATTGTTTGATTTTGTTTGAAAAGGGTATATAGAAATGAGTATAACTGGGATTTTTAAAAAATTGGATCTGTGATTTCCCCAGGACAGCTTCTGATGGGTATCTTTTTTGTAATTTAAAGCTCTTAGATGAATCTGACCTCACATATTTCCTAGCTGTGTGATCCTGGGCAAGTCACTTAACCCCACGTTGACTAGCCCTTACCACTTTTTTGCCTTGGAACCAATAAACAGTATTGATTCTGAGCTAGAATATAACATTAAAAAAATACTCTTAGATGCCTAGGGCATTGAGAAGTTCAAATGATTTGGTCAGGGTTGCCCAGCCACAGAGAGTGAAACTTGAATAAGATCTGCTTTGTGATCTAATATCAACTTTCTGGACCCTTTGGGTACTTCTCAGAAATATCCAATGAAACATGTGCCCTTGGGAAAGTCATTTCCCTGCAACATCTACAAAATGAAGGAGCTTGACCAGCTGGGAATTCCTTGAGGCTCAAGTTTCACAGGAACACAGAAGTAGAGCTGAGAGGGATCACAGAGGTCATCTAGCCCACTCCAACATGAAGTGAGCCCCTGAGTATGTGATTTGGGATTTTGCCTTTAAAAGATTGCTCTATAGTAAAAATGAATAATATGGAAATAGGTATCAAGTGAAAACATTTGTAGAACCCAGTGGACTTGCTTGTTGGCTCTGGGAGAGGGCAAGGAAAAAGGGAGGGAAAGAAAATGAATCATGTAAACACAGTAAATTTTTATTTATCTTTGGCAATAATCTAATGTGTTTTATTTTTTTATTTTTAAATTTTATTTAGAGTATTTTTCCATGGTAACATGATTCATGATCCTGTTCCCCACTCCCTCCCCTTTCCCCCTTCCAAAGCTGACAAGCAGTTCCACTGGGTTTTACATGTATCATTCAAAACCTAATTCCATGTTATTCATATTTGCAGTAGAGCGATTCTTTAACATCAAAACCCTAATCACATCCCTATCGCACTACATCGTCAATCATATATTTTTTTAATGCATTTCTGCTCCCACAGTTCTTTCTCTGGATGTGAAGAGCATTCTTTCTCCTAAGTTCCTCTGGATTGTCCTGGGTCATTGCATTGCTGCTAGTAGAGAAGTCCATTATATTTGATTGTACCACATTGTTCTCCTGGTTCTGCTCCTTTCACTCTGCATCAATTTCTGGAGCTCTTTCCAGTTCACATGGAATTCCTCCAGTTCATTATTCCTTTGAGCACAATAATATTCCATCACTAACATATATCACAATGCATTCAGCCATTTCTCAATAGATGGACACCCCCTCATTTTCCAATTTTTTGTCACCACAAAGAAAATGTCTATGCATATTTTTGTACAAGTTTTTTTCAAGGAAAAAATTTAAAAATATTTTTTTTAAAAAGTGAGTCCCTGAGGTATAGAGAGGTTAAGTCCATTTTGCTCAAAATGCTTACATAAGATGGTGTCAGAGGCAAGATCCCAACCTGGGTCCTCTTAGCTTAAATCAAGTTTTCTTCTTTGGAAAATGGAGTAAATATCAATTCTATCTCTGATACTTAGACTCTTGGGCAAATCACTTAAACTCTCCTAGACCTCAGTTTCTTCATCTATTAATTGAGGGTTATTGGACTGGATGACCTTTAGGTTTCCCTCTAGCTTCAGGTTATGATTCATATGATCCTACAACACAGGAAACGTCGTTATCTAATAGCATGTGCCTAGGTTCTTGGTGGTAGGGGTATTTGTGGGGAGAAATACAAAGTTTATTCCCAGATAAAGTACCAACATAGCCATAAACATAGTAATACATAATAGGTTCAAAAATAGAATGGGGGGATCAGAGGGGAAAATTAATTATCAAGGGGTGCAGGGACATGAATCAGAGAAAGTTTCCTGGAGAAGGTTCATTTGAGTTGGACTTTAAACAATGGAAAGGAATTAATAAGATCAGAGAGCATAATATATTCAGAGCCAAGAAGAGGTCACCTTCAATGACCAGTCCAAGTCCCCCTACATAATCAAGGAAAAAGGCCCAGAGTGGGTTGTCCAAGGTTCTACAGGGACTAATTTTTTCCAATCTAGAATACAAACTCACCTCTCCATAAGTGAAGAATGGGGAAAAGGGCAGAGAGGTAGGAAAGGAGGATAATTTTTTTTGGAGGGGAAGGTGGCAGATTTGTACAGTAGGGCTAAACTATATTGCATAAATATAAGAGATAATCTAGGTGATGCAATAGATAGAGCATGGGACCTGGAGTCAAGAAGACCTGAGTTCAGATTTGGCCTCAGATACTTACTAGCTGTGTGACCTTGGTCAAGTCATTTAATTCTCTATGCCTCAGTTTCCTCTCTGTAAAATGAACTGAAGAAGGACATACAGACCACTTCAGTATCTTTGTCAAGAAAACCTCTAATGGGATCATGAAGAATGGAACATGACTAAGCAACTTGCCTGTCAGGCAGAGGAAGTAGTCAAATGCAATATTGCTATTCCTGTATAGCATGCTCTGTTGTGTCAGCATTTTGATTGGTGGATGTGGGGGTGCTTCATGAAAATTTGCAAAAACAAAAGCAAAATGCAGAGGGAATTAATTTCTGTAAAAGCATCAGAACAAAGTGGCAATGTGGAAGAGAAAATACTTACAGTGAAGACTGAGCATGGAGAGGAGATCAAGGAGGGACGCAGAACTAAAACTGGGAGAAGCCATTCCCATTATTGATATTAGACGTTCTCTGCGCCAGCCAAGTCTATTCTTTGGAAAGACCCCACTGATCTTAAGTTACTTACAGCCAAACTGGAGGCCTAAGAGTCATGACTCTGTTGAGTATTTTTATGGGTTTGCTTTTCCCTATTCTCTCTGGTTCTTGTATTCCTACTTTATCTTTGCAGTGGAAAGGAACTTTACCTGGTGTGCAGGAGGAGGAACAGGAAGAGGAAGAGGAGAAGAAAGATAAAATGGGAACTATGGCCCAATACTTGGTGAGGAGAAACAGAGCAGGGGCAGGTAAGAGGAAAATTATCATTTCTCAAGGTTACTCCTTCCAAGGCAAGGATCAACTCTGAATCTGGTCCTGTGTGTATTTGTTATATTTTTGGGGTTGAGATCAAGGTATGTTTAAAGTCACAGCAGACAATTAGTCTGAAATTTTCAGGATATACTATATCCCTAATTTTTTGAGATGGAATTTGTAGGGAAGCAGACCACCACATTTTTCTAAAAAATATCCTTCCCTTCTATTGTATTTCTTGTCTTCTCAATGAATATGGGATGGGCAGAGGGAAAGAGAGAATTTGGAATTGAAAATTATAAAAACTAAAATAAATCAAGAAAAAATTTTCTCATACCTGTTCAGTGATGGGGAAGAGGTGGGAGGGAGAGAGAGAGAGAAGGACAGAGAGAGAGAGAGAAAGAGAGAGGGAGGAGTAGAGGAGAAAGAAAAAGAGACAGAAAAAAGAGAAGAGGAAGAGAGACAGGGAAGGAAGGAAGGAGAGAGTAAAAAGATGAAAGAGAGGAAGGAGAAAGAAAGGAAAAATAAAGCAGAAATGTATGAGAGACAGGAGAAGAAAGGAGAAGAGATGAAAATGAGGGGAGAGATGAGAGAAAGAATAGAGATTTTAAAAGATTAGAGAAAGAAGAAACAAGAGCAATGTGAAAAAAGAGAGAAAGAAGGTGGGGAAAGATGATAAATGAGAGGAAAATCTTAGGAAGATAAGAAAAAAAGAAAAAAGGAAGAGACATTAAAATGAAATGAAATTGGAGAGTAGAAGAGAAGGAATCTTTATGTGACTTGTATTTTAATATTTTTCTTTTTGTTTCTATCTATATGGAATGTCAGAAATATCAGAAAAAAGCCTACTGTGCAATTCTCTTTCTGTGCCTATGTGCTGCACTCCATCTTTGGGTTGTAACTGTGTCTTGCACTAATGTATGCTGTGCTACATCTGGTTCCTTGGTCCTGTTTTTTTAGTTTCAGTGCACTGAGCTATGGTGTTCTTTTCCATCATGTGATGTTGCTTTGGAAAAAGCACTGGATTTGGAGGCAGGAGAAGCTTCCACCTTTTCATAAGCCATATATATCATCAGGAAACTGTGTTTCCTTCCTCCACCCCCACCCCACTCTCTCCAGCCTCTATTTCCTCATCTTGTCAAAAAAAGGGTAACAATGCTGGTAGTGTATGAGGTAACACCTGTAAAGGGCTATGGAAACCATGAAGTACTATATACAAATGTTAGCTCTTGTTTTTATAATTCCATGAATGCTGGGCTCTTCTTCATTGAATGCTTAAAGTATTGATTTCTTCTGTTTGCCCAGCTGAAGACCCCTTGCCTTTATGTCCCCCCTTTGTTGCCAACCAAACTATCCAAAAGGCAGCTGAATCTTAGGTCCACTGCCCCGAAAATTCTAATTCCCCAGGCCTGCACATATGAATTCTGGTGCTGCTTATACTCCATCAAGGTCAAAGAATTTTCCATGGAGTCAAGGCCATGATTTTTAACATCATCATCTAGACCAGTGGTTCCCAAACTCTTTTGGCCTACTGCCCCCTTTCCAGAAAAAATATTACTTAGCCCCCTGGAAATTAATTTTTTAAAATTTTAATAGCAATTAATAAATGCACCCATGGCCACCACTATCCCTCCTGGATCGCTGCAGCACCCACCAGGGGGCAGTGGTGCCCACTTTGGGAATCACTGATCTAGACCCTTTAGGAATAATTTTATTTTGATGTCAACTCAAATTTGTTTGATGATTTGACTAGATACAAACAAGTTCCTGATGATTTCCATACTAGAAACTAGTGGTTTTCTGTCTCTTAAGCTCAATTTGATTTCACATTTCATGAAATTGGAAAGAAGTCTGGCTATGATGTCAGAAAATCTAGTTTTAAATCCTACTCTCGACACTTAAACTACTTGGATGACTTGGATCATCTAACCTTCTTGGACCTCAGTTTCCTCATCTATAAAATGAAAGTTCTGGGGTTACATCATGTCTGAAGTCTCTTCCATCTAAGGATCTAGGATCTTCTGAGCTTCCATTTGATTCAGAGGTCTAGAGGTCTTCCTAAGGGGTTTAGGGGGTTTAGTTCGTACTTTTGCTTGTAAGCCTCATCTAATGTACTTCCCAATGTTATTCCATCAGGGAAGTCAATATATAAATAAATAGGTATATATACATATAGAGAGTAGATGGGAGATAATCTGAGAGCAAGTGACAGGAGCTGCTGGGATGATGACAAAGACCCCTTGCAGGTCAACTTATTGTTGTGGTTGTGGTTGCTGCCTCCTCCATTGTTATTTTTATTGTTCTTGATCATTTGTTTCAGTCGTGTCCAATTCTTCATGACCTCATTGAGGGTTATCTTTGCAGAGATTCTGGAATGCTTTGCCATTTCCTTCTTCCAGCTCACTTTACAGATAAGGAAACCAAGGCAAACAGGGTTAAGTGACTTGCCCAGCATCATTCATCTAGTAAGTGTCTGAAGTCAGATTTGAACTCAGGAGAATGAGTCTTCCTGACTCTAGCCCCCAAAATCCACTGCAGCACCTAGTTGCTGTTATTACTTGTGGACAACTTAACGATTATTCATCTGGGCTATAATTTGTCTCCCCAGAACTCCCTTCTAGGAGAAAATATTCATTGCACATAGGCATGAGATTTCTAAATTCTCTACCTTTGGCCTCTTATTTCTTAAGCCTGAGTCATATTTTAAATATATAGTTTTTACCATCCTTCTCTGTGCCTTTACAAAGAAGTCACTGAGTATCAAAGTAGATGTTGATTTGATTTAAAGGATCTTATCCTTTACCTTCCATCTTAGAATTAATGCAGTGTATTGGTTCCAAGGCAAAAGAGAGGTAAAAAGGGTAAGCAAATGGAAGTTAAGTGACTTGCCCAGGGTAACACAGCTAGGAAATGTCTGAGGTCAAAATTTAAACCCAGGATCTCCCATCTCTAGGTCTAGTTTTCTACCTACTGAGCCACCTCACTGCCGCCTAGAATTCAACATAGGATCTTTCTGCCTCTGCTCTCCTCTATAGTAGAAGCTGATAAATCTGTGACAGTGTTCTTGCTGGTCTCTTTCTTTTATTACTTATGTTTATCATGAGCATTGCAAGAAGTGATGTGCAGCATCCCCATGAAATGATGCATCTTACATTTTTGCTATTGTTTCATGAGGGAGAAGAAGATAGAATGCTGGGCTTGGGGTCAATTTCTGCCTCAAATACTTGCTACCTGTATGTGACCCTGGGCAAGTCCATATAACCTTTCTCAGTTTCCTTATCTGTAAAATGGGGATAATAGTAGCACCTAGTTTTAAAGGGTGATGGTGAAGATCAAATGAAATACTACTACTATATATAAAGCACTTTGCCAACCTTCACATGCTATATAAATGCCAACTATCACTATTAATGGAACCAATTCTTTCCATGATACCACATTAGCTGATTGATTGATCAATTGATTTAAAGAATCTATAGTTAAACTAATATTTATAGATGAGCTTAAAGGTATGGAATTCTTAATACTCTCTGCTCCCCTTTCTGTCTACCATCTTCTTTTCTACCAAAATCATTGTGTAAGTGGAAAGGAAAGTGGGGGACTTAGGGCCTTTTTTTGACATCCTGGTAATGATCTCCCAGTAAAACTAGTTAGCCAATGTGCTCCTGACTTCATCCATTTCTAGGATCACCCTTAAACCTCTTCTACATAGCAGGCCTTTCTCCAAGGACTACTAGTATAGAAGTCCAGAATATCACCACACCAAAGTGAGGTATTAGATCAAGGGACTGTGGATGGATGTGAAAGCTAATAGGAACTCACTGGGGTGGCACATGTGACTGACAAATCAATCCTGCCAACTGTGTTTGTGAAGCAGAAATGTAGGAAAATGGATTATTTTAATTGCTAATTGTCCTTAAGACCCCTAACGGGGAATTTAAAAAATTGTGGTGCAAATTTCCTTGTCTACAGACGAAGCAAAGGAATTAAAGTTTATTCAGAAACTGACATGCAGCTGATTGGAACACAAGGAAGAGTAATCAGGGTCGTTTTATTTATTTTTTTCATCTGGCTTTTAACATTCACATAGAAAATTATTTCAAGGGCCAAATGCTAGGAAGAAATAAGTCCGTAAACAGATTTCCTAATCAGTCATATGTACCGATTACTTAGAAATATTCTCTCCGCCCTCCCTTCTATTATCCCTCCCATCAGTGCCTAATCAGTATCCAAATATAACTTTAATTATTCTTTTGTTTATGACACTAAATGATGTAGTGAATGGAGGGGAGCAATTAACATTAGCACCATGCTATTATGAATGACATAGAACCTTCTTTCTGTGGTTCTTAGATCATTGGATCATAACACCAAGAATTGGAAGGGGGCCTCAAGGTCTATTTTGCAACCTTGTCGTTTTATTTTATTTTACTTTATTTATTTGTTTTAGACCCTTCCCTTCTAGCTTAGAAACAATACACATTTTTGGTTCCAAGACAAATTGTGGTAAGTGGTAGGCAATTGTGGTTAAGTGACTTGTCCAGGGGTCACTCACCTAGGAAATGTCTGAGGCCAGATTGAACCCAGGAGCAGGAGCTCTATCCATGGAGCCACCTTGCTGCCCCAACGCTGTCAATTTAAAGATGAGGAAACTAAAGCTCTTATTTGCTCGAGGTCACACAAGTAGTAAGTTAAACAATAAAGTAAGTTAGATTTGAACCCAGGTCTTCTGGCTCCAGAGACAATTCACTTTCCACTCCACCAGGCTGTTTACTTTCCATATCCAATCCATCCTCATAATATAATCTGCATTGAGAATAGCTAAATAGCAGCACAGATTGGTATAAATGTTATACAAAGGGCTTTCTAAGGCACTAGCTCATTTGACCCTCACGACCATCCTGTGAAGTGGATACTATTTTTACTACCACCATTTTACAGATTATAGATGAGGAAACTGAGGTCCAGAAGACAGGTCAAGTGGTTAGCCTGGGGTGTTAGCTCTAGGAGTACCTATTAGGGGCCAGAGACAATATTTGAACCCAGAATTGCCTCCCCTCCCACTCAATTCTAGGACTAGTATTCTTTGTTGTTGTTGTTGTTGTTGTTGTTGTTGTTGTATTGTGTTTTTATTTATTTTTCTAAATATTTCTCAATTACATTTTAATCTGGTTCAGACTACTTGCTTCCAACCTTAGAATTTGACAGCTTAGAACAGTTTCTTTTGAGTTGAAAATCTAATTGCAAGGATTTGCAAAGTGCTGGGAAATGAGAGAGTCAATGTAGCCAGTAAAGGCAACTTCTTTGAAGACATCAGTTCTTAACCATGGACCCTGTTGACAGTGTGATGAAGTCTAAGAACTCCTAAAAGAACATTTAACATTTTTAAATTTAATTTAATTTAAAAAAATCAATTACATGTAATAACAAATTTCCCCTGGCAAGCAATTAGAACTGGGTTAAATATGTATTATCATACAAAACATTTCCATATTGTCCAATTATATTGAAATAAAATTATAAAAATATTTTTTTAAATTTTAAACATTTATTAATATTCATTTTTAACATGGTTACATGATTCATGCTACTTTCCCCTTCACCCCCCGCATTCCTCCCACCCTTGGCCGACACACATTTCCACTGGTTTTATCATGTGTCCGTGATCAAGACCTATTTCCAAATTGTTGGTAGTTGCATTGGTGTGGTAGTTTCGAGTCCACATCCTCAATCATGTCCACCCCAACCCATGCGTTCCAGCAGTTGTTTTTCTTATATGTTTCCTCTCCTGCAGTAGGACTAGTATTCTTTTTACTACTCCATTAAATGGAGAAAGTAAAACTGACATTCAAATATCCATGCGCAAGAATGCCATCTCCATCAGGACTCCTCTCTGAGGTCTTGTAACTCAGCTCGAGGGAGACATGATTGCTCTTCTTTGTTCTAAAACCTGGGTAGGGAAGTGACATTAGGGAATTCAGGAAGGAGTAAAATGTCTACCTGGGAGCCAAACACTGATGGATTAAAGAGAATGATCTGTCCTTTCATCAAAATGCTTCCTCTTAGAAGCCCACGGGAAAGCAAAATATGGCAAAATATGACAGCAGAAACTTTATGCCATCCTAGGGTGTGTTAACTGCTGCTGACTTTCAAGCTTGTGGTTGACTGTTCCTTTTCTAAGCCTCTGGGGGAGAGCAGCTTGGAAATGAGCTTACCATCTTTTCCTGCCCTCTTCTCAACCTGGACCTTTACCAGACACCTCCATTTTTGTTAATGATATTTCCATGAACTTTGCCTATATTCTCCGTCATCTTTCACCTCCAAATCATCATCAAATAGGATTGTTTTTCTCGACTACTTTTTTCTTTTTTTTTTTATCATTTATTATTATAGTGAATGAATCCAGATTTAATGAATCTGGAACTATTACATACAGCTTTTAAAATATACATATACATAAGTTTATATGTATTTATGTATTTGAAACGGCAGTGCTGAAACCACCCAGATTCTCATGTCTGTCCCCTTCTGACTTTTTTTTACTCTTGTGTTTATTTAAAAAATAATTTATTGATATCTTTTGTTTTTCTCTCACCTACCTTTCCCCCTGTATCTTTTCCTCTCCTCCCCTCAAATATCTATCTTTTAAAATTTTAATTACTTAATTAATTTAGGGTATTTTTCCATGGTTACAAGATTCATGTTCTTTCCTTTCTCTCCCTCCACACCCCCCCTCTCTAGCTGACGCACAATTCCACTGGGTTTTACATGTGTCATTGATCAGGACCTATTTCCATATTATTGATCAAATATCAATCTTTTATAACAAAGAATAAAAAAAGAAAATAATTCAGTGAATCTAATCAATTAAAAAGTCTCACATTATATTCAGTGTTCCATACCTATAGGATCCCCAGCTTTCTAAAGAAGTGTGTGGAGGTTGTTTTCTCATAGCTTTTCTTTAAGGCTAGACATGGTCAACATAATTTTTTTAACCCTTACCTTTTCTTTTAGAATTGATACTAAATATTAATTCCAGAAGAGAGGTAAGAGCTAGGCAATTGAGGTGATTTGTCCAGGGTCATACATCTAGAAAGTGTCTGAGGTCAGCTTTGAACCCAGGTCCTACCAACTCCATGCCAAGCACTCAGTTCACTGAGTCACTTAGCTGCCCCTTAGTCAATATGATTTCACAACATTCAGTTTTGATTATTTGGTTATTGTTGCTTTTTTCAATTACATTGTTATTGTCATTTCAAACATTAGTTTTCTGACTCTCATTACTTTCACTTTGCATCAGTTCATAATCATTCTTTCCATGCTTCTCTATATCCATAATATTAATGATTTCTTACAAAATAATATTCCTTTATACTCATGTACCATAATTTGTTTTGCAATTCCTCAATAACTGGACATCCTATTTCCAATTCTTTACTACCATGAAAAGTACTTCTATAAATATTTTGGTGTGTAGCATGCCTTTTTTTTTTTTTTTGGTTTTTTACTTTCTTGGGGAAGGATATACCTAGCATAGGATGTGAATATTCCAGTCACTTAATTTGAAAATTTTCAAATCCTTTGCCAGAATAATTAACAATTCACTGTTCTATCGTTAATGCTTTAGTTTGCCAAACTTTCCACAGCCCTGCTGCCACTAATTATACTATTTATATGTCATATTTGCCATTTTGATGGCTGAAAGGTGAAGAGTTGTTTCATTTGCATTTCTCTTATCATTAGAATCTGAAGCATTCATATGACTGTTAGTAGTTTGCAGTTCTTTTAAGAACTGTTTGTTTATATCAGCTGTTGTTTATTCTATTAAGGAATGACTTTTTGTCATATATATTTCTCTCTGTTGCCTGTATATTTGGGATATCAGACCCTTAGAGATATTTCATATAAAACTTTTCTCCAATTGATTGCTTCCCTTTTTTTTATCTTAAGATACATTAATTTTGTTCCTTGTAGAAGTTTTTCAATTTTGTGTAAGCAGAATAAATAATCTATTTTATCTCTTAAAATCTCATCTATCCCATATTTGATTATTTTATCCCCTTCCCATAGCTGTGAAAGGCACATACATGGTTTCCTTCTCTTTTTGGTATGATTTCTAACATTCAGACAATGTATTCATTTCGAATTTGTGGTGGAATATGGTGTGAGATGTTGCTCTAAGCCTGATTTCTGCTAGACTGAATTCTAGTTTTACTGGAAGTTCTCATATAGAGAATTCTTTTTAAGGTAGAGTTAAGCTTTGGGGTTAAATAAACATTGGGTTTTTGAGTTATCTTATTTCTGATCCTTCCTTGTCTAGTCTGGTTTATTAATCTACTCTTCGATTTTGAAATGGCTTTGATTTGCTTTATAATACAGTTTAAATTCTGAAAATTCTATTCTTTTGATTCTGGTCTCTTTTGTGTATTTTAAAGTTTTATTTCATTCATCTTTCTTTCTTCCTTCCTTCCTCCCTCCTTCCCACCCTGCCCCCTCTCTTTGTTTCTTTCTTTCCTCGTGTTTCCCTACTCCAGTCCATTCTCCATTCAAATATCAAATTGATCTTCCTGAAGCACAAGTCCTCTCCAGGGGCTCCCTATTTGCCTCTGGTTTCAAATATAAAATCCGGTTTGGTTTTTTAAGCCCTTAATAACTTGTCTCTTTCCTTTCTTGCATCTTACTCTCCTCTTCACCCTGAAATATAGTGACACTGGTCTTTTTATGTTGTTCTTGAGTTTGCGGTCTCCTGACTTTATGCATTTTCATTTGGCTGTCTCACATTCCTGGAATTTCTCCCTCCTTGTGTGTCTCCTGGATTTTCTGATTTCTTTCAAGTCCTGGCTAAAATCTCAACTTCTACCAGAAGTCTTTCTTGATCACTATGAATGCTAGTAGTACTTTCTGTTGATTATCTCCAACTCATCCTGTATATATGTTGTTTGTACATAGTTATTTGCATGTGGTCTCTCCCATTAGACTAGATCAGGGGCTGTTTTGCACCCTTCTTTGTATCCTCAGTGCTTAGGAAAGTGTCTAGCAAATAGCAGGTGCTTAATGTATGCATTGTTGTTGTATTCCTCGACATCACTATAACTCATCTCTCTCCTTTCCCTTTCATAACTCTTAACCCTATAAGCTGACCTAACCCTTGTAACAAATAAGTGTAGTTAAGCAAAATTTGTCCACGCATTGGCTTTGCCTGAAAGGGCATTTAATTTCAACTCTATTCTATCACCATTTTGCCAAGAATTGGAAGTTATGATTAATCCTCAATCTACTGGAGTTCTGACTGGCCATTGTTTTGATCATAGTTTTTAAGATTTTCTAAGTTGTTTTTGTTTACAAAGTTGTAATCTGATTCCTCTTTTATCTTTTATTTTTTTGCCCTGTCAATAAATCAAAATTCTCCCTGCTTCTAACTTGAACTGTTGCAGTGGCCTCCTTTGTAATACTTACCTTTGGTCTATTCCCCTCCTTCTATTTATCTTAAGCATCAATAGGTTCTTAGCATTTTTATATATAATCTAGGAGAGTGATGGTGAACCTTTTAGAAACCAAGTGCCCAAACTGCAACCCTCACACTGCATGTGAGCCCCCTGCCTTACCCCAGACAGGGGAGGGAGGCTGGACAGAGAGGCAGGTGATGAGAGAAATGTCCTCAGGCATGTGTGGAGAGGGGGAAGGAAGCAGCCCTCTCTAGTACACTTGGCACAAGTGCCAAAGGTTCATTAACATGGATCTAGGTTTATAGATTTAGAGTTGAAAGGTATCTTTTATAGGTCATCTAATCTAACTCATTTTATAGTCAAGGAAATTAGCCTGGAAAAGTGAAAGGACTTGCCCAAAGTCACACAATAGATGGTAACAGAACCAACATTGGAACTCGGGTCCTCTGATTCCAAAACCAGTCTCTTATTATTATATGTCTTATCTACCTTACCAGGTTATCGGCTTAATGTCTTATTTATCTCTTTACTTCAGTATCCGGCAGAGTGTCTTACCCATAGGAGGTAGTAATGTTGACTAAGAATAGATGAATGAATAAATGGCCTTAAAACAGACTGAACCTAATCTTTCCCTGTGGATTGTCTCTAGGTTATTCTCTGGAAGAGACACAAGGACATGACTTTCTATATTCTTCTCTCAAACCAATCCTCGGATACAATGGTCCCGATGGATATAGAAGGAACTGCCCCAATTTACGCAAGATGCCTATTGCTATTGGTATATTAACTCATCTGCCAATTCGTTAGTCTTACAACTAGGGAGAGTGGAGTTGTTCCTTTTAAATGGATCCTGGGTCTGTTCTTGATAACTTATTCACTAAATTTTTTAGGCCACACAATAATGGTATATACAGCCATATAATGTGATATGAACCTACGTCCCCATTAAAGCAAAAATGAACACCTTTTCTGAGATGTTGGTCACCCTAAATGTAGCTCAAAGAAATTATTGTTTAGGTGGAGGAGCACAAAACCTTAAGCTGGGAAAAAGGGAAAAACACGATTTCCCATGCTAGACAATAGGAAATTGGCCAACAGCTGGGAAACATACTAGATGCTCCCTCAAATCCACCACAGATGACTCAGCATTGAATTCCCACCACTTTCTGTGTGAGGTATGTGAAGGAGAGACCTTGCGATACCACCTGAAAGTTGGGAGTCAGAATTTGGGGTACTATGAGGCTGAGGAGGAGCTTGAATGGATGCAGAGCTCAAGATAGGGGAGGGAAGGTAAGTGGAAGAGAGAAGAGAATAGAAGACAACTACCAACTGGTAACTTCCTATTTTAGCTCTCCTTATCACTTAGTTTTTATGCTGCTGAAGGAATGTGGAACATGCTATTAAAATGCAACAAAATTTTAAACTGCATAGCCTCTTAAATTCTCCAGTGTTACGTGTGTACTCTTAAAATTTTATTGCCCTGAAGCAAAGCTCAGGTTGCCTTAGTTATGGCTCTGACTCTTTGCATTATGATCATCACTGAAAATTTGGTGGAGTCAGGTTTTTGGTATTTTCTAAGCTCTCCAAACCTTATAAATATTACATATTTATTTTATTTATTACATATATTATAATACAATACTATAAAACAACTATAATTACAACATATTATTTTTCTATATTACATTTATATGTATGAAATAATATTTGGAGAGCTCAGACTATATAAGCCTTCTGTTCTAAAGTCAAAATCGGTTCCAAGTCAGAAGAGTAGTAAGGGGTAGGCAACTGGGGTTAAGTGATTTGCCCAAGGTCACACAGCTAGAAAGTGTCTGAGGCCATATTTGAACCCAGGACTTCCTGTCTTCAGGCTTGGCTCTTGATCTACTTGTCTGCCTCCTTATTTCTGAATACTAATAATAATGATATGTATGGTTAGCATGTATATAACACTTTAAGGCTTTTATATATAAGGCTGCTTTATAAATGTTATCTCATTTTAACCTCACAACAGACCTGGAAAGTGGATGTTATACTATTATCATTTTAAAGATGATGAAACTAAGGCAGACTGAGGTTAAAATGACTTGCCCAGGGTCACTGCAGACTTAATTCTTCCTAGAAAGTCTGAAGGACTTCAGCAACATGACAATTTGAAGAGCAGTAGACAATAATCTGACATAGCATATTCCTTTGGTATCTCAGTGTAGACACGGTCCCATCATGGTTAAATGTTTCTGTCTAGTCTGACTATCGCAAAAAGAAAACTTTTTGTGATTTCTGCGATTATGTTTATTTAAAAACCAAAGTCACATTTTTACATAAGTAATTTCCTGGTGTTTTTTTTAATGAGTTTGCACTTAGTTTTCTACTCTGAACTCTTCCAGCTTTAAATTTGTTTTGTAATTGGTTAATTGGCCAGCTGGCATTTATTAAGTGCTTTCCATGTATGTACTAGTATGTACTGTGTGTACATGTATGTACTAGTATGTACTGTGCTAGAAATTAGGCATATAAAAACAAAAAAAGAAATACTTCCAGTCCCTGAATAGTTTAAGTTCTATCCTATGCTATTACACCTGAAATGTAAGTCACCTTTTAAGGGACCCTAATTGGGGAGAATAGAGGTCCTGCCTAGTTCACAAAAATAACTCCAAACTCATATCTGCTAGATTGTGGATCCCCCGATCTATTACACTCAGGAAGTCACATCCTGGTTCCACTTTAACATTGTGGGTATCTGGCGAGGAGGTTCCTTGTTACATGGAACATCCACTAGGACAGACAATGACAGCTGAGATTACAGTAAAAAAGTGGTCATTTGGTGGTCAGACAAATGTAAAAGACAACTCTGGGAAGGGAATGACAACTCACATAATTCCTATATATTTCGGAAGTTTGTGTTATTCATTGCTATAAGATATTAGACCATTCATTCGTACCAAGTTGTCTGTCTGAATAATATGACCACAGAGTTTTCACCTCAAATGACAAAGCGAACAGAGGCTAAGAGCTGTTTTCTATTGTTTAGGAAACAGATCAGTTAAAAAAAGTGTGTTCCCAAAGGCAGCTAGCCAGATAGACTAGTAGGTTAAATCCTGACAAACAAACCATTTGGGGTGGGAAGAAGTAGTCTAGTAACAAATACAAAACACATTAAAAAATCTTGTTAGGTGTTATTCTATTGGTTTTCCTTTGAGAATCTTTGAATCAGAAAGTATTAAAAGTGTTCTAGAAGTATCCAGAGATCATCTAGTCTCTCCTCTCTTCCCCCTCTTTCTATATTAGAAGATGAGGCTGAGAAAGATTAAATGACTTAGTGAAAGAACCATATGTAACAAATAAAATTAATATAGAAGGATATATTTAAAACTATTAGGGTTTTAGTGTAATCCATATTGGTAATTAAAAAAACCATGTGCCTGCTAAGATTGAATTCAAACATATAACCTGGGAGACCTAAGTCACTAAATCAAATGAGGTTACTAACTAGTGAAAGAACCATATGATCTCTGAGATCTCGAGCAAAGCCCTCAATTTCCTTTAAATATCCATATCTGGACATGGAAGGGCTTGAAGTAGATGACCTGCTCTAGTTCCCTTCCAGTTGTAAATCCATGATCTGATGATAAGGATGGCTAGTAAAGTATTTCAAGTTTTGTAGTACTTGAGGAATGGGGAGATTATCAGGGTCCAAGTTATTATATGGTGACCGGTGGTTGCTCACTCCTTTCTCTCTAAGCTACCTTGCACATAAATATACTTCATAAAGCCATGAAGAGTCAATGGAAGAGGCTAAGGGCAAAACCAAAGGGTTTGCCTCTCTACTCTGTTGGATATTCCCTTTCCCACTCCTTTTGTGTGCCATTTCTCTAGATTAGGGTGTAAACTCCTTGAGGGCAGGAACTCTCTATTATCGTTATTGCCAACACTTAACACACAGTGCCTGGTACAGAGCAGGCATTTAATGTTTTTGGATTGGCTCATATCCCCCTACTAGCTGATAAAGCTCTCGTGTGAAGAAATTATATTTTAGCTCAACTCTATACCGCCCCCAATGCCCGGAGCAATTGGCTTTAATTATATTAAAAGTTAACAAAAACAACTCAACCACGGAAAGAAGTGGTGGCTGACCCAGCAGCCCTTTCTTTTATGTCATATGCTTTCTCCTAATTTGATGGTAGACTTGTTGGTCTATTGAACTGTTTTGGGGAATGCAGGAATTTGTTGTGTGCCATCATTCCTCAATATTGGAAAAGAGTTCTAAGCCCATTTAGCTTCATCGGTCTGGGTGAAAATCTCAGTCAACTTACAACACTCCAAAAAAAAAAAACAAAACTTTACGACATTCAGCCAGCTTCTCGTTTCAATGATCAATACACGTCTCAGAAATAAGTCATTTAGGGGTGGCTACGTGTCTCAGTAAATAGAGAGCCAGGCCTGGAAATGGGAGGTGCTGGGTTGAAACCCTGGGCACTTGTCTGCAAGTTGTAGGCACCGTCTGCCTAGCCCTTACCACATTTCTTGGAACTGATATTTAGCATCGATTCTAAGATGGAAGGCAAGGATTTTTTTTTGTAAAAAGAAAGAAGTAATTTGTCTTTTGATGATTAGAAAAGAATCTGAAAAAAAGGGCCTTGGAACCCATAATTGACACTATCTTTGCTACTGCCAAGTCTAATGAAAGTGGCACCAAGGGATTTTGAATGAATAAAAGGATGTTCAGGAAATCCAGTTTGTGGACTTTAAGAGTGAGTTATATTTTCTATAACAGAATCATAATGAGTTGTTAATGGTGAACACAAACACAGCTGGACAAATATATATGTATACAATTTTTTTTCAAGCCCAGAGAAGGTGGAATTTGATGGGGGCTAGGCAGGATATAGCGGCAGCATTGTGCAGTCTGTAGGTCATTCATTGATCCATCTCACTTCTCTGAAGGCAGCCACAAAACTACTAGGTAGAAAAGGAGCTGTCACAGTGATCCTCTTTATGAATAGTGCTAGCATTTATATAGGGCTTTTAGGTTTGCAAAATGCTTTATGTCTGTTATCTCATTTGGTCCAAAAAGCCATCCCTGGACACCATTCCTTTACATATGTAGAATGAAGCTTCTTGAGGGCAGTGATTACCTGACTTTTTCCATGTATAGCCTTAGTGCTTAATACAGTGCCTGGCACACAGCAAGGACTTAATACATGCCTTTTCATTTATTCACTATTAAGAAAACGTGTAATAATAGCTAACACTTAGATAGCCCTTTAAAGTTCACAAAATACACAAAAATAGGTCATTTAATTTCACACCAATTGTTAAAGTAGGCAGTACAGGCATTATCACTCCCATCCTACAGAGGAAGAAGCTGACTGAAGCTCAGGAAAGTTGAGAGATTTATTTGCCCCTCATCACACTGCCGGTGTCAGGTTTAGATTCAAACCTGCTCCTCTCCTGACTCCAAACACAGCAGCAATTCCCCTACGCCATGCTTTGTCTCTTCAGATTTTGAGTTGATCATTTTGAGCTTGGTTTAAATGTCAGTGCCACGCTGTTGATGCAGAATCTCTGTCCAGTTGGTTCAGGCCCATCTGGAAATACATGGCCCAAGTGAGCTTCACACTGCCAAGAAAAATCTCATCATTAGTAATGGGAAATGTGCTCTAACGTTTACATTCGGATAAAAACATGTCAATTTTTTTAAAATTAACCCCCCCCCAACAACCTTACCTTCTGTTTTAGCAACAACTCTAAGCAGGGCAAAGTTTAGGGAGCTGGGCTTAAGTGACTTGCCCAGAGTCAAAGAGCTAGGAAGTGTCCATGGTGTAAGAGGGAAATAGGTGTGAAGCATTTTGGAAAAGTTCTTCATAAGAGTGCCAGATTTATGGGGGCAGCTGGGTAGCTCAGTGGATTGAGAGCCAGGCCTAGAGACAGGAGGTCCTGGGTTTAAATCTGGCCTCAGACACTTCCCAGCTGTGTGACCCTGGGCAAGTCACTTGACCCTCATTGCCTACCCTTACTGCTCTTCTGCCTTGGAGCCAATACACAGTATTGATTCTAAGATGGAAGGTAAGGGTTAAAAAAAAAAGAGTGCCAGATTTGAACCCAGCTTTTCCCAACTCCAAATCAGAAGCTCGATCCACTGAGCCACAGAACTGCCCCGCATCAGTGGTTTCTAAGCAAACGTTTACTGATTTCTTTTGTTGTTATATCACCTTTGTTTCCAAATATATTTGCCCCCACAGTAGTGTGCTTGGTAAATGCTTAGCAAGGAGGCTCTGTGAACACTAAAACCCTTCTGGTCTGCATCACGAACAATTTCTCCATCACTTCTTTAAGTCTAGATACTCAACAAAACAATAAATCAAGCCCCGATTTGTAGCATTTGCTGATTTCTAAGGGGTAAGTGCTCTTCCTGAAAATGTGACAGTCAGCTCTTTGTAGGAATTATTTCTCCTAGCAAGTGAGTCATCCCTTGGAACAAAGATGGAAAAAAGAGGAAAAAAGCAGTTCAACAATAGTGACTGACACACCAACTCTGTCTGACAGTCTTGGCAATATTCCACACACGTGGCCCTCTGGCTCTGCAATGAGGGGAGGGAACGGCATTATTGCAAATATTTTTTGTGGTAAAGATTGCTCATTATAATTGCTATAAATATTTGTGCATTTTTGTCATAGAAAAATGTTTGGCTTTTGAAGAATGGTGGGAAAATTAACTTATAAGATAGAGAGTTCGAAGGGACCTTATAGAGTATCTGGTACCACCCCAGTATTTTATTTTTTTATTTTTATTTATTTTATAAACCTTCCATCTTAGAATCAATAATGTGTATTGGTTCTAAGGCAGAAGAGTGGTAAGGGCTAGGCAATGGGGGTTAAGTGACTTGCCCAGGGTCACACAGCTAGGAAGTGTATGAGGCCAGATTTGAACCCAGGACCTCCCATTTCTAGGCTTGGCTCTCAATCCACTGAGTCACCCAGCTGTCCCCCACCCCCAGTATTTTAGTTTTTAGTAAATCTTAGCAAAGTGTCTGGATGAGGTAACACCGTTACCATCATCGTCACCGTCACCACCATCCTCAGTAAATAAAATGAAGCTCACAGACATGAAGTGAATTCCCTAAAGCAGGATGGATTTAGAGCAGTGTTTCCCAAACTTTTTTGGCCTACCGCCCCCTTTCCAGAAAAAATATTACTTAGCCCCCTGGAAATTATTTTTAATAGCAATTAATAGGAAAGATAAATGCACCTGTGGTCATCACTGCCCCGCTGGATTGCTGCAGCACCCACCAGGGGGCAGCGGCGCCCACTTTGGGAATCACTGATTTAGAGGAACACAGTGATGACTTGGCACATACATAGGTCCTTTTAACTCCAAGTCTAGCTCTCTCTTCAATGCAACTTGGTACCTAAAGTGCTCCTAAAGAGTAAACATCGTCCCTCCAGGCTTTCCCTTTGGGAAGCTCCTTTCCATCAGTGCAGACTGAAACGGAAGCCTTGAAAAATGCAGGAAGGTTCAGGGTCACACACCTAGCGAGGTAAGAGTTGAATCTTGTTCTTATTCTAAGCTCAGCCCTCCAGCCACCATGCTAAATACTACAATCTCCCAATTCCCAGAACCCCCTCCAAAAAAGTTTCAAATGGCAGCTCTGCGCCTTAAAAAAGGTTCAACAACCGGCCACAGCACAGGAACCTATTCACACAGAATGGCTCAGGAGAGAGAGAGAGATCGGTACATGTGTAGTCATAGCAACTGAATTTAAATCTTGGCTCTGCCTGCCGGTCGGCGGTCACCTGTGTGACTTCTTTTGGTCTCACGCCAGGTAGCATTCACTATGGGCCAGGCACTGGAGGTATGGCGCTAACTGCCTCAGCCTCCCTTTCTGTCCAAGATGGGATTTGAACCAGATGACCTAAATGACACTGTGAGCTCCTGAGAGCAGGAGTTGTCTTCTGCCCATCTTTGTAGCACGGTACCTGGCTGGCACATAGAAGGTACTTAAAGTTCACTAACTGAGCCCTATCTCTAATGTCTCTCCAGCTGTGACCCCCTGAGTTCTTCAGTATATATTATATAAATAGCATATTATTTATATATTTATTCATAACATACATATATAAATATATAAATTATTCATAACATATAAATAAATAAATATATAAATATATATATTTAACCCTACCGTCTATCTTAGTATGAATTTTAACACAGAAGAGTAGCAAGGGCGAGGCAATCTGGGTTAAGGGACTCACCCAGGTTCACATAGAACTAGGAAGTGTCTTAAATCCAGATTTGAATCCAGGTCCTCCCAACTCTTGGCTTGACATTCTATCCACCATCCCACCTAGTTACCCTCAATATATTATTTTAAATTGGACCGTACTCCTTTTCTCAGTTCAATTACTTTTAATATTTTCTTTTTGGACTTTCAAGGTGCCTAACGACATGACATCCTTCAAGGTGGCAATGGACATGGCCAGTGGCCAGTGGCCAGGGATGGCAAGTCAAGCTCGTAAGCAGGAAGATCTAGGTTCTGATTTCTTTTCTGNTTCTTTCCTTCCTTCCTTCCTTCCTTCCTTCCTTCCTTCCTTCCTTCCTTCCTTTCCTTTCTTTCCTCCCTACTTCCTTCCCTCTTCCCTTCCCTTCGTCTTTATGCCTACTAATTATTAAAACAAGAACTATTATTATTCATCCAATCCTTTCTGGTCTTTAAAAAAAGGCTCAGGAGGTATCCTTTTTATCATGCTCTTTCCCAGATATTCTATATTGGCTCATGTTTGTTGATATTTACTAAGAAAATCTGTCTTATTAAACTATGGTTTCATAAATGATAAATCATACTCATCATTAAGGCTTGAGAACTAGAGAGAAACAGTTGCAAATAATTCTTAATTTCAAGACAACAATAAAAAGCCAAATTTTCTAAAGTTAACAGTTTTATGGGAATAAGTCCTTTGTAGACATAATTAACAGAATCTGGATATATGCCCTAATGGGATAGGCCTGACTGGAACAAACATAAATAACAGGATTTAGGAGGCTTTAAAAGTTAAGACTATTTAGAAAGGTCAGTACCTACATTTAAGAGATTGGAAAACTTTAACACAAAGTAAGAGGTAAGAGTATCCTGGACCTACCCTGATTTATTCCTAATTTATTTATTTTAAATTTCAAATCCTGGCAACTCCCTACTCCCCCAAATCGATACAGAGTGACACCTTGTGGTAAATGGTAAAACTCACATCTCAGAAAAACTTTCAGTAATATGGAATTCACAACAGGGTTTAAAGCAATACTTGATTTAACTTGCCTATCCCACATATCAGACCAGGATGATGTGAAACCAAAGAGATGGAACACTTTCCAGGCACATCTATTTTAAGGAGACCTTTTTTTAAAATTGTGAAATACATTTAATGACCCCAAGATAATTCAAGGAGAGTTTCTACATAACATTTACTGAAGGCAAAACAGATTTTCATATGTGCACCTAGAAAGGTTGCTTATGGAACGGGAAAGCCGTTACACAACTCTATGAAGCAAGACTCTAGAGCCTCCTTGGCCGCTCATTACTGTCCCCTAAGCTTACACATAAATTAAGAATTCCCAGACATGAAGTTGGGCGAATGGGAGCTGCCAAAGAAGGCACTCAATGTTCAAGCTAATAATTGCAGTCTTACAAATGAGTCTGGAATGTCAAGCACTTCTTGTTCAGGATGGGATCAGGAAAAGAGGGCAGGGTGATTAGTTCTTACTATTAGGGTTAGATAGACAGTTCATTTATTTAAAGCCTGTTGTCATGGTTCAGGCCAATTTTTATGTTGATCATGGGCAAGTGGGACATCTTGAGTTGAATTCTAGCCCAGCCTGGAAATTTGCCTACAGAGTGGACGGAGAGAGAAACATAGACAAAAGATATCAAGGCTGAGACTGTGTCAGGCTGCTTCTTAAATCTAAGCAAACTTTGAATTGCATCTCTTCCTCTTTTCCTTGAACAAAAAGGGGGGGGCCACTTTTTCACTTGCCTTTTTAATGTGTGTATCTCTGCAGTCAACTTTCTTACAGGTTTAGTTTAATGGAAATTTGGTGAACGCATTTTTCTCCATCTTCTTTTGATTGGAAGCCATTTGCTTAGAGGTGTGTGTGTGTGTGTGTGTGTGTGTGTGTGTGTGTGTGTGTGTGTGTGACAGAGAGNGTGTGTGTGTGTGTGTGTGTGTGTGTGTGTGTGTGTGTGTGTGTGTGTGTGTGTGTGACAGAGAGAGAGAGAGAGAGAGAGAGAGAGTATGTGTGTGTGTGTGCGTTTTACTTCTTTATTGAGAAATACTTTTCCTAGACTTTGCAAATTAGATACTTTAAAGAAAGCCAATTTCCAATAACACCAAAACTACACACTCAAAAAAATTTTTGTCAAACAAGCTCCTATTTAGCAAAAGGGAAAAACTTTAAATTTAAATAAAAATAGAAATTATACATTAACAAAAAGTCTGTGGAATTAATTTCGACTACTGAAAATTTGGATTTTCAACAATTGATCTTTCAAATTGCTTTTTTCCACCCCAAGAGGAAAAAATACAAGCTAGCATCCGATTCTTTCATCTAAGTTGTTCAATCTATGATATAGTGAAGAAAGTCTCCATATATATTGAGCTAATTTCTATGAAAGGGCTATTTGGCTTTGGAGTATCTAATTGTCTTGGTCTACATATGCCCACCTTCAACCATGCCTACCTTCTTAAGTGTAACTTAAAGGACCTTAAGTCACTCAAGCCTGGGTTGCTGCTTTTATACCCACATTCTTAACTGCCCTAACTACCCCTCTCTCTTGGCGTTCTGTGGGGTAGTTCACCCCACTTAAGATCCTTTAAGTTACAGAAGTAGTTCTCTTCTTCTTCTTTTCTTTTTTTAAACTCTTAGCTTCCATCTTAAAATGAATGAATGTATTGCTTCCAAGGCAGAAAAGTGGTAAGGTCTAGGCAATGAGGACCAAGTGACTTGCCCAAGTCACACAACTAGGAAATGTCTGAATCCAGATTTGAACCCAGGACCTCCAATCCTGACTTTTATCCATAGCTTCCTTCCTAACAGTATAAGCTTAGTTGATGAGTGATAGCGGAGTACAAGTCTTGAACTGTCACACTCAGGACATCCCTCTCATCTCCCCTATTAAGTTAGAATGCTTGGCTTGAATAAGAGTGAACAAATGCTCTTCTAACAACTTTCTATTTCTATGGAGAAGCAGTGACTAACATGGAAGCTTCAACTTACTGAGCTGTTAGAGGGAGACAACAACAATAATAGCTAACATTTATATGGCACTTATATACAACTCTGGGAGGTAGGAACTTTTACTATCCCCATGTTACAGACAAGAAATAGAGTCAAAAAGAGGTTTAAGTGGCTTGCCTAGAGTCACATAGCTGGTAAGTGTTTTGAGGCTAATTTGAACTCAGGTCTTCCTAAACTCCAGGTCCAGTGCTCTAATCACTGAGACACTTGGCTGCCACTAAATGGAAAGGATTCTGGATCTGGAGTCAAAATACTTGGCTTTGAGACTTGGCTTTTCCACTTAACAACCTGAGTAATCTTAACTTCTTTGGGTCTCAGTTTTCTCATTTATTAAATGAGGTGGTTGAACTAGATGTTCTCTCAGGTCCCTCCCAGTTCTAAATCTCAAATCTTGTAGTAGTGTCTGATTATGGAAAGTAAATCAAAGGATTATGAGAACATACAAAGGAGAAAGGATATAAATGTTCCAGAGCTTAACGGAGCCATGATTTAGTTTGTGTTGATACTCTCTTTACAAATGCAGATTGCAATTCCTCTATGACTCAGATGATTTTTATGAATTGATATATATCAATGAATATATATGTATATCTATTATATATTTGTCATTCTTTAGTCAGCCTTGCAAAGATCATCTCCAAATTTAGCTAGACTACTCCTTAAGTAACAATCAAAACATTGTAGGATAACATTTAGAGCTGAAAAGGGCTTTGAGGCCATTATGTTCAATCCTTTCATCTTAAAAGATGAAGAAACCACAGCATGTAGAGGCTAAGGGACTAGTACAGAATCACATAGGTAGTAAATGGCTGAGGCAGGATTTGAATCTGGCTCTTCCTGCTTTATCTACCTCAGTCTTTCATTGGGCTTAGAGTTCTTCCAGCTTGGCAGAGCCTTTATTCAGTTGTCATTCTGTTAAGCATTCAGAGTCATACCTCTATACTGCAATGATGTAACTGGACCTTTTCCTTATGAGGTTTTCCAAAGGGGCATCTACACTGTTCCCAGTGACTTTCTTATGTTTAACTACAGCTTCATGAAAATGAGGCATTATTTTCATCTCTCATAATAAACCAGTTCAGCTAAGTCCCCAGACTACAATATGTCCAGCTCTTATGTCGGAACAAAATAATGAAGAAAAGAAACAGTTGCATAAGACATGGCGAGTATCACTTTTAAGAGAGACTTAAGTCCTCACTGTGAATCTCCTCTTCCTCCTTTTCTGTCAGGAAGATCCATGCACCTAGAGTCTTCCTTTCTGGAGGGTGGGATGTAATCCCCCAAAGCATCTCTAGGGAAGAGAGGCCCCTCAAATCCCACTATCTCTTGACAGAATTTTCTGTGAAGTCTCTGGTGTATTTCACCTTGGAAGTCTTGTCAGCTTTCCACTTTCTATCTGGAGAATTTGACATATCTTCTTCCCCCTAGCATTATTCTTTCCCAGTTTCCCTGATGTCTTTCAAAATGAGAGACCTGTAAGGCTCTTCTTCTGCCCAAGTTGGAAACCATATATTTCTGGATACCTCTTCATTCTTCATATTATTTGAAGGATTTTCTGTGCAGTTCTAACCAAAGGAATTTTAACTGACAAATGAAGATCGAATAGGTAGTCATTTAATTCTTCCTTTTCCCTCTGTGGCAGAACCTTTTTGAAGTTCATCTATAAATGCTATCTCCTTATTCTCTTAATAGCCTAGGAAGCAAGTGAAGATTTACTTAACTAGTTTGTTTTTTCTTGCCTATGTGGTCATTTATATCAAATGCCTTGCTAATCTTTGGGTTCTTCAGAAGAATAAACTTAATTTTTTTCCCTTTTTGCTGATATTTCATGCTTTTGTATTTATGGTTAAGAACAACTTTGAAGGATATGTTATTCTAGGGTAAAAACTGATTTCCTTTGCTTTTTAAAATATTGCATTTTAATGTTTTTCTTTTCTATCTTGCGTAGAAGGAATAATAGCCTTCAGTGATTCTGACTTTTCTCTAGGTATATGAAAGGATACTCCTTGACTGTTTACAAGATTTTTTATTTGTTTGTTTAATATTAGATTAATGAAGCTTGACAATGATGGTTCTGAGTTTTCTTTCTCTTGATCTAAGGAGAGTCTGTATTATGTGTGTGTATGTATGTATGTATATGTCTATATATTTTGCCCTATGTTTCTAACACATCTGGAATACTTTCTTGAATAATTTGCTGGGTTTGAATCTGGCCTTGGACACTTCCTAGCTGTGTGACCCTGGGAAAGTCAAAACCCTCATTGCCTACCCTTCCAGCTCTTCTGACTTAGAACCAATATACAACATTGATTCAAAGACAGAAGGTATGGATCACACACACACACACACACACACACACACACACACACACACACATATACATAGTTGGACATATTGTAGTCTGAGGACTTACCTGAACTGAATGATGTACAATGTTCTTCTAGTTCTGCTCTCTTTACTTTGTATCAGTTCATGTAACTCCTAGGTTTTTTTCAAAATCATCCAGCTTATCATTTCTTATAGCAAAATAATAATATTCTATTATAATCATATACCAAGGCTTGCTTAACCATTCTTCAGTTGATGGACAACCCCTCAATTTCTAATTCTTTGCTGCCACAAAAATAGGCGCAATATATATTTTTTGTACAAATATGTCCTTTCCCCTCTTTTGGGGGGAATCTCTTTGGAATATAGAGCTAGTGGCACTATTATTGGGTCAAAGGACATACACTGTTTAAGAGCCCTTTGAGAATAGTTCCAAATTATTCTCCAAAATGAATATCAGATCGCGACTTCATCAACAGTGAATTAGGAAACATAGATAGTTCTTAAACTTTAAGAATCATAAATTTAAAGCTGTTAAAGAGCTTTAATATAATCTAAATCTTTCATTTCACAGATGAGGAAATAGGTTCAAAGAATGACTTGCCTATGGACACACTGTTATACTTGCAGAACTGAGACCCAAATCTAGGTCCTCTGACTCTGAATTCAGCAATCATACCTTTATATAGAATCCCTCCACAATCTGATTGGAGTTGAATTAAACAACAAGAGGGAATAACTTGAGAACAATTAAGTGCTGAGTTTCTGGAGTTCAGGAACAGAGTAACCTAAAGTTGCAGGAATGTGGTTGGACTTGAGCTGGGGTTTAAAAAATGAGTATGATTTAGATGAGTGGAAGAAAGGAGAGGGGATTTGGAGAGGAAAGAGGGGAACAATGTGGCCAAGTATCCAAAGACAGTGAGTGAAAATGGAATGGGCAGGTTGGGTACAAGGGATAGTGAGTAGCCCTACTTGTTTGGAGGGAATGGTCTGAGTAGGAGTAACAAACAAAAAATAGGTTCTCTACTTTACAGATAAAGGAAATGAGGCATCCAGAAAAAAAAATAGGCACACAAACAAAGCCAGCCAAGGCAAATAAATTTAGAAAACTATAGAGACTTTGAACTTCCACAATTTACCATAAAATAGAGAGGAAAGGTAGTTTTCTGCCAATAAAAACATATACTTTTACAAATTTTCCCCTTATTACTCCTCTTTGCCCCCTCGATGTGCTGTGCTGCCAACCTTAACTACACTTAGTTCTAGCTCTGCCCACAGAGTTAAACTGATAACCCATTCAAGGAAAGAGTCCTTAACTTACTTTTCTTTTTCATGCCCATGGAAGTTGTTAAAACAAATAAAATAAAATAAAATCATCTCATTAACACACAGTAGCAAGTCAAGCCTTTTAAAAATCTGTTGACCGTATTCTTTATTTTCCTTCCTCTCTCATAAGTAGGCTCCTGCTATAATGCAACACCTGGGAATATGCACATCTCATTGGCATTTTTTTAATCTAGGCCTGTTCTGGTGCTCAGGACACGTTTCTTCTTCTTTATGAGACCTTAGGTCTCTGGGATAACCAATGTCAATGGCACTGTGGAAATGTGACTTGCAAATTGTGTAAAAATTAACCTATTTAGCCTCAATTACCTCACATCATTTTAGGGCTGACTGCCATCTCAGATCATTTCTCACAAGTCACTGATGGGGTAAATGAATCCAGGCAGGGGCCTGCCCATCAATGAGAATGAAGAAAAAATCAATCCTAATCTCCATTCATCCTTTGATGGCAGGGGTCTGGCCTTCCCCAAGTCCTAATGCAGCCCACATTAGCTGCAGTGCTGGAAAACCCAATCTGTTCAAGGCCAAGGGGACATAATGAAGTACTGTCTAATGGAAGATTCACAGAGCTGGCTTGATTTATATTTTATTCTAAACCAATTTAGAGGAGATGCACAAGAAAGGAAAACATCTTTGAAGTTCTAAAAAACAGGACTTCAAAGATGTTTTCCTTTCTTGTTCATCTAATCTACTTTTTTTTAGGCTGTTTCCTGCATGTCTAAACAAAAAGCCTTTGTTGTGAGAGTTCAGATCCTGATTCACTTAAAAGAGGCTTTGAAATCAAGGGACAATTTAATTTACTTTTAACTCTATAGAAAAGGGCATGGTATTCACCACTGTCAAGTACTTTGGGGAAGTCTATTCTCATGAAATACTACATTTCTTAAATTAAGTTATAAACCCATTTTCTCCAATAGGGCTACAGTTTTCATCTCATGATAATGGAGCATTATGGGTTTCTCCCCCCAATACTTTTTTCCCTTTAAAAAAATTCTCCTGGCTTTGTCTTCAGGTGTCCAATAATACTTCTCACTTGTACTTTATAATTATTGGGCACATGGAAAGGAAAACACAAAGCTAGATTAAAAATAATCAGACCTCCACATTTTATAATACTATATTGTAAAAGTAAGAGCTTTTACCTTCAGCAAGTGTTCTTAACTTTTTTTTCACATGTCATGGACCCCTTTGGCATTCTAGAGAAGTGTATAGACTCCTCAGAATAATGTTTTTTAAATAATTGAAGGACTACTACTGTGCCATAAGAAATGAGAGCAGATTAATTTTTAAGAAATATGGAAAGACATGAAATCGTGAAAAGCAAAATGAGTAGAATCAACAGAAGATCATATACAGCTACAGAAATAATGTTTGAAGAATATTAAAATTTGAACAATAACTTGTGAATGTCCCTTTCTAGAGAAAGAACTGATAAACAGAAACAGGAAAGACATACAAAAATGTGTGTATATATATGTATATATATATATGTACATATATATGTGAATATATGAACTGATGTCTTTTCTAGTGCAGGGATGGGAGGGAAGGAAGGAGATACCAGGGAATTTTGATGTAACTAACAACAAATAAAATTTAAAAAAATAAATAATTGAAGGATATCCTAAATTTCAGTTAGAGGTTAGTAGGAAAAAAAGATGCCATTTTCCTCCCCATCCAAGTCCATGCCATGGACTGCTTCTCCCTGCCTTCTGGCCCCAGCCCTCCCCCTACCTCCTGAGTGTTCATGGGTACCAGGTTATGGATCTCTGTTTTGGACAGAACTTCTGCTCAAATTCCCTCTATTATTTGCAGCAACTCTCAAATTTGGGTAATAAAAAAAAAAAAAAAAGACTTCAAGTGTTTGGACATTGACTTTAGGTAGCATTGACTTCAGGTCTACCGACCACGGATTTGGAGCATTCAGAACTCTCCAGGTATGGAGAGATCTCTTCTCCTTTCTCCCCTCTTACCTGAACAATGGGCTGTCACAGCACACACAGTGATACATTCCCGGCTCTGTGTTATTCAAAAGGACTCCACTGAAGGGCTGCAAAATAAAGATAGGTGGTTGCTTTCTAGGCTCCACAGCAGGAACAAATCCTGCAGTACCATATTTAAAAAGGCAAGAGACAAGTCTTAAAATTAAGGCCACAACTCAGAAAAAGGCCTCTAGGAATCCCTGGGCCCACCTGACAGGCAACCCAAATAACTCAGGCGAGAAAATGTGGCATCGTTCTCTCTCTAGAAGAAGCCTGCAGGCTTATTTACAGCTTAGTCTTTATTGTGCCAAATATTCAAATTATGGCATTAATAATGCTTTGTATTTCTATAACACCTTTCATCCAAGAACTTCAAAGTGTTTTAAAAAGCAGGAGACTAAAGTCTCATCCTCTGTGACTCTATAAGGTTTCAGTCTCCATTCCAAAGGTGCTAATTCAATAGGAATCTGCTCTCCTGGCCAAAGCACTTTGAAATCCCCAATTAAAGTGGGAATATAAATATATAAAAGCATAGTTCAGCAAAGAAGTGGGGGGGAGTGTTCTGTCTTTAATATGCTCCGTGTGGCATTTAAGATACTGCATACTTAAAACATGACCATTCTGGACATGTCCCCCAATACCCTGGGAATTTTGTATCCCCCTGCCCGGCTCCTAAGAGATGTTTAATAAGATTTGTTGACTGACTTGGTAGCTGCATTAACTAAGTCAAACGTGGGGCTTCAGAGCTTCTCATGTGTTTCTGAGTCAGAAAACTCAGAGGTCAAACATCTAGACTCCCTATGGTAGTTTTGCCACTGTATTTTGTAGTGTTCTGCATAAAGGACAATTTCAAATTAACCTAGTGAGCAGACCATCTGGGCACATTTGGACTTTTTCCCTCTGCAAACCCTAAAATTAGCTGTAGAAATCAGAGCTGGTTCTTCTGCCAAGAGGATCTGGCACCTTGCTTTATGGGCAGGCCCACCATGAACTTCCATCAGGAGTACTGATTGGCATCTGTAATGAAGGGAAGTCTCTTACATTTGTGGCACTCACAACTGGGCCCATGAAATTCAGCAAAAGGGCATTTTATTTGCATTTTAAAAAAAAATATCTAATCTGCATCCTCCAGCAATTAATGGGAGGCCGACTACATCATTCTGATCTGCCCATTCAAATACTCATTCTTCAGGGCATAACAAAATCGGCAATTCTTAATTTTCTCTGATTCACAGTCATCTCTCTCTATGCTGATGTCCTGTACCAGGTAAACCCTACCTACCCTATAACATTGTAAACTGTAATCTTGTCTCTTAATCATACACAATCTCATACTGTCATTTAAGGTTCTGATCTCAAATTGAGTGTAAGCTCCTTAAAAGTGAGAAGTGACTGGCTAGTACTTCTTTGGTTGTTATGAAGATTAGATGGAGAGAATGTCCCTAAAACATTTTCTATAAATCTTCAAGTACTATCGAAAGGTTAGCTATGATTATAATTATTATTCCACGATGTACTGAAAGCACTTTGTAAGTCACCAACTGCTAGATAAGCTGCTCAGATTGTAAGCTTTCTGGTTATTTATTTAATAAAGTTTATCAAGGGCTTACAAGTTGGACACACATTTTTTTACATATCGAATATGGAAAAGGATCTATTCCAAATGGATTTGCAACATAAGTTCAGATTACAGAATGTGCTCATTTTGTAAAATAGCCAAACATACAGGCTGTGTTATCTATGCCATCTGCCTGAGAAACCCATAAATTTATTCTACTAAACATCTGGCAGCTCTTCTCCATTATTTATGCACATTATTTGGCAAATGGGCACAGGAGGGGCAGCACCTCTTGGGCCACCGTGTGCTCTGCTTTTAGCCCAGTCCTCACAACCATTATCCTGGGAAACAATTCCTGTGGAAAAGGGGCTAGCCAATCCCACCAACTGCAACCAATTGTGTGCCACATACAGGGCAAGCAAGCCAGCCTGTCTAAAATAGCAAGAAACTCTGCAAGAGAGAGACAGGAGGCAGCATGTGCCAGGCAAATCAAACCACCCACCACCACCACCACGACTGACTGCTGTCTCCCCTTGGACTCCTGATGGAAACAGTCCAGGACTCTGAGCCCAAAAGCCTTGGGGATATCTGTGCTTCCAGCCCAGTGCCTTCAGCCTCGTGGGAAGTCAACCCCTGTGGAGACATAGCCTGGCAACTACTTCTGCGGGGGGCTACAGTCACAGCTAATGATGACCCAGAAAAGAAAGTTCTTGCCACCAAAGTCCTTTGCACTGTCAAATGGTTCAGCATTAGAAAGTGATATGATTTATCGATGGAGACGACAATAAAGAAGATACATCACCATCTGCTTTCCTTCTGCACCATAAGGATCATGGGACCTTTCCATCTGATTTGCAGCTGAAACCTTCCATATGCTTTTGTCTTCCTCCATTATTGTGTGAGATCCTTGAGAGCAGAATTGCCTTATTTTCCTACTAGTATCCCAAGTGTTTTGCTCATAGTAAAGGCTTAGTAGATATTTTATTCATCCAATCACCCATTTGTTCTGTATCTGAGATTTGGGACTGACTTAATAAACTCTGGAAGCCCTCAACAGAATGCAGAGGACAGTTATAATTTTTGACTCCTGCATGAGGAGGCACTGTCTAAACCTTTGGCAGTAATGGGCAAGCTATGGAGGTTTTATTAACTACCCGCCTGACTTTTCATAGAATTTTCTCTTGAAATACCATTCGTCTCCCCATAACATTCAAAAGAACATCTTGGATAAATCTGGCCAGAGGACACCACTTCAACAATAAAGTGGGTGAGAATGATGCTAAAAAAATCATTTCATTTAACTCTCCCAGTAACCTGTTAACTAAGATAATATCACATTTTATTGATGAAGAAACAAGAGTTGGATTAAGATTCTTGGCCCAGGTCCCATTATTTAAAAGGACCAGTCAGGCCTAGAACTCAATTCAGAAGGCATTTAGTCCATACCTACTATGTTTAGGGCCTATGCCAGGCACATACTTAGAACCTATGTCTACTGGAAGCCGGATGATACAGGAGGTAGAGCACAGGCAGGACTTAGAGACAGGAGGACCTAAGATCAAATTCTGCTGCAGATACTCACTAGCAGTGTGATCTTGAATAAGTCACTAAACCTCATGTAGCCTCCATTTCTTTATCTGTAGAATGGGGAGAATAATAGCACTTATCTCACAGGGCTATTGTGAGAATCAAATGAGATAACGTACATAAAGTGCTTTTGCAAACTCTAAAGTGCTAGATATTATTTCTTTTAGCCCTGCTTTCAAGTCCAGGGCTCTTTCACTGTAAAACACAGCATTCCTATGTAGACAATCATATGAATTTGCATGGACAAATACAAGTAAAATGATAAACAGGTTGGAGCTTTTCTATAACTCCAGGGGAAACTTCTTTATAATGTAGTCCTTTCAGAAGTCCAGTACCTAAGTCTAATTAGGCAGCCTCTATCCCCAAGAGTCCCACGAGGAAAATATTTACATTGTTTTGGCTATATTAGAGGGGCAGAAGAATAACTGACATTTATATGCCACTTTAAGGTTTATAATGCACTTACTATAGGTATTCTGATCCCTATTTTACAGATGTGGAAACGGAAACAGAGGAAAGATGACTTGTATGTGAACCCAGGTCTAAAAAGCGGCTGAACCAGGATTCAGATGGAAGTCTTGAACCCCATCCATCATACCACTCTCCCTGCCCCCTCCAAAAAGCAGCAGAATTAACCTGGATGAAATGATGTTGTCAATAAGAATACAGATAAAATCCAGAGTGATAAGAAGGAATAATCTCTTAGGAGACAATTGATTGCTTTGATTGGAGGATAGCTTTATCAGACAAGGATTTCTCTTATTCTCTCTGATGTTCTCTTAGGTCTGATGAGGTGTAACCTGACACAAGAAGAGTCAGTGTCAGTGTCACATACTCCAGACTGGGTCTGAGATCAAAAGTCTCTGGTTTGGAGCCCACTTCTTCTCTTTATTTATTTGTGTGGTCACAGGCAAGCCTAGGTCTGTTTCCTCATTTGTAAACTGAGAAGGTTGAACCAGATTCTCTCAAAGGTGCTGTCCTGATAAAAATTTCATGGCACAGTGAAAACAGAATGGGATTTGGGTCAGAGGATCTGGATGTGAATCCTGGAATTGGGACTTTGACCTTGTTTCCCCATTTGTCAAATGAGGGGATTGAACTTGATTTCTAACGTATGTTTCAACTCTTAGCCTATGGCCTTTCATCTATTCCTTCCTTTCCCTCCCTTCTGGGCCTCTCACCCTATTTCCCCCCTACCCCCAGCCCTACCCCTCACTCTGCTCCTGCTCTTCCCCACCCCAAGTCATATGGATTAGTTTACCGGTTCTGTTCCTTTTTCTCTAGTGACATAGTACTGCTCTGGAGTCAATTTCTTTTTCCAGTCAGTGGCTGGCTCATCATGCTTGTTGAGAAGCCCTATATTTTTTAAAAAGAATATTTTAAAAGGCATGATTCATTAAAATTTTTCCTTTTCCCCCATTGGTCTTATATAGCATACTATTTATCATCTAGAGGAAAAGCAAAAAGATATTCAATTCCTTTCCTCCCAGACTCTCACCCTCCACAATGACTAGGGATCCTGTGTACAAAATGATTTGAGAAGGCCATTGGTTTAATAAGAAATTTAATAACAAGCAGAAGACCAGTTGTCTATCCCTGCTAGAGGCAGCTGGGGGTGGTGGGGGTGGATGAATTGTGGAGAGAATCACTGCTGCAGTTATATACTAAAAACAGCTGAATAAATTCTGACTGAACACCTAAGGGTAGCACTTGACCCCTTCTGTTCTCTTATTGGTTCTAAAGAAATATTTCCCATCACCGGTATAGCTAGGAGCTATGACAAGGGATTCTATACAAAGATAACTCAAAGTTGCTATATATCCCCATCTCCCTTCCAAAATTAACCATGGCTTCATTTCCTGAGGGAAGACTAAGGGCAACTGGGAAGGTGTCATCAGAAGGGAGAGGTATCAAGCTAGCAATATATAGGGAGGGGGATGGAGAGAGAGGGACATGAGAGGAGAGGGAGAAGGGAGAAAAGTGAAAATGGGGCTATGGATGGGGAGAGGAAGAGAGAGACAGAGAGAGAGTGACAGAGAGACAGAGAGAGAGACAGAGACAGACAGAGAGAGAGACACACACACACACACACAGAGACAGAGAGACAGACAGAGAGACAGAGACAGAGGCAGAGAGACAAAAAGAATAATAAAGACAGAAAGACAGAGACAGAAAGAGAGAGAGAGAGAGAGACAGAGAGAGAGAGACAGAGAGAGAGAGACAGAGAGAGACAGAGAGAGAGAGAGACAGAGAGAGAGAGAGACAGAGAGAGAGAGACAGAGACAGAGATGAAGGCATAAATTTCTGGAGGAGATGGAAGAAATGCTGTCCTTGGCAAGGAGAAAGTCTACTTTTTTTTCTCAGAGCCTAGATCAAAGGAGGAGAAAATGAGGGCTGACCTTGAGAAAATGTGAAGTGCAGCCTTGGGAAGAAGAAGGAGGTTGAGGTTCAATTGTCAATTTCATATCCCAAATCTCCCATAGAAGACTCATTTCTATTGTACAGCTATTGTTTGCAAGTGAAATCTACTCTCTGTCCATCTACGTGTTGGACCATTGGTCATCAGGGTAGGTAGTATAGGCAAGTAGGTAGCAAAGTTAATAAATCCAGTCAGCTCTCAATTATTAATATGTGTACTATGTCGTAGCAATTTGGGGGGGCCTCCATAATAGCTTCCTCCTGGTGCCATATATTTGGGGCACTCTGCTCTGATCTTTCTATCAACTGATACTGACTCAGAACCATAGATCTAGAGGTGGAAATAATAATACACCATCCTTGGTATCCATCTACCTTTTCTCCAAAGATGAAAATTGCCTGGGTTGGGAGGGCCACTGAATGGTTAAGTGACTTGCTCAGGGTCATATGTAAGGCAGAATTTGAACCCTTCTCCCTGAGAATGTTTCTCAACCAAAGTACAACAATTTGGAGGGCAAGTTTGCTAACACATATGTATTCTCAAGTCAAATACACTTCTTAATTTTGGATGATCTATGGTTCTACGTCGAATATGTTCTCTTTCATTTATCCAGATGGTAATTAAGTGCCAGGGGTATCTTACTCAAAGTAAAGCTAGGTCCAGCTAAGTTGGTCCAATGATTGAAAATGGAACTCTATTTTTCTGTGATGTTGCGGAGGGCCCTATTTAAGGGAACCTTCAGATGGAATTTCCTAAAAAGCTTTTTATAGTACAAAATACTGCCTGATAGTGTATGTGTAATAGACCTGTCTCTGACACTAAGTCACTTGTCTTTTTAAGAATCTTAGTAATAGGTGTAGCCAGGTAGCACAGTGGATAGAGCCACTCTGAATTGAGTTCTAGGCCTGGAGTCAAGAGGACCTGGGTTCAAATCTGACCTCAGAAACTTTCCAACTATGTGACCCTGGGAAAGTCACTTAACTTCTATTGCCTAGCCCTTGCTGCTCTTCTGCTTTAGAATTGATACTAAGAAGGTAGAGTTTAAAAAAAAAAGATGGGGAGGGACTCTAAGAGACAGAGCAGGTACTAAGTATAAAGCAGACTAATAGTAATATATTGATACAGGACAATTCTGAGAGATTAATAAGCAAGAATGCTGTCCACAGCTAAAGAAAGAACTGCTGAAGTAGAAAGGCAGAAGAAAACATATGGATTATCACTTGTTTATTAGGGTATATGATTTGGGGTTTTGGTGTTAAAATATTACTCCATTACAAAAATAAATAATATGGAACTAGGTTTTGAACAATGATATATGTAAAACCTAGTGGAATTGCTTATCAACTCTGGGAGTGGGGAGGGAAGAGAGGGAGGAAGACAACATGAATCATGTAACTATGGAAAAAAATTTAAATATTAAAAAATAAATATAAAGCAGTTGTTAAATTGCATTGGTCCATCTCTGTACCAACAAAATCACAAGTCTAGTTTTTTAAAAAGATCCTCCACTACATAAATGGGAGAGTATGGATATTGATCTCCCAACTCCTCAGGTTTGCAGTAATGGGACTGGCACATTTTTGAATGTTGGAGCTGATTGAATAGTTGAAAGCACCACTGCTCATTCACATTTACAAGGTAGCTCAAAATTCAACAAAATCTTCCTTCTTTTGACCACTTATGAGCTTCCTAAGACCTCAAAGTATTTATGAACAGCTTCACAAATGAAAGGTTATTAAACAGGATATGAGAACACAATCACAACCCTTGAACTGTTAAAGAAAAATTAAAAAATAAAACCATCAACAATCAACTTGACTTTTTCTTATCAAATCGTTATTTAATATGCTAAAATTAGCCCAAATCACTAATGATTCTTAAGAGCTAGAAGGGATCTCACAAGGGTCATCTAGTCCAATACCCTCCTTGAAGCATAAATCTCATCTGCAGAATCCCATTATCTCTATGCAGACTTCTAGTTCTAGGTGGCCAGTCTTAGTTTCTCTCTGGTCCTCCAACTCCACAGAGCAAACTGTCTATTTTACATTTTGACCTGAATGTTCCCTTGGCACTTCAAACACATGTTCAAAGCAGAATTCATTATGTTTTCCAGAAAACCCACCCCTTTTCTGTACTTCTCTGTCATTACTAAGGCCACCACCATTCTTCCTCATAATAACCAACAATCAAAACCTTGATGTCATTATCGACTGTTCACTCTCATCCCATATGATGAGTTGGTTGCCAAATTTTATTTTTTTTCTCACTCCAAGACATTTCTTGAACTCACATGGCCACCACCCTAGTCCAAGCTGTCACCATTTCTTGCCTGGACTGTTGCAGTGGCCTCCTTTTTGGCATTCTGGTCTCCATGATCCTCCATGTTTGGTATTCTGGTCTCCAATCCATGTCCCTAAAGAACTGGTTTGACCATATCATCCTGATTTTGCAATAAATTCCAGGAGTTCTCCATTACCTCTAGTGCCAAATGTAAGCTTTTCTATCTCACATTTAAAGCTCTTCACAATCTGATCCCTTCCCACACTTTCAGGTTTTACATATTCCTCTCCCAACACTATGGTCCAGTTCTGCACACATGAAGCTCCGCCTTCTTTGCTCTGGCTGTCTTCCAGGCCTAAAATGCACTAAACTCATCACCTCAGGCTTTTGAGATTCCTAATTTCCTTCTAGATCAAGCTGGGATGCCATTTTGTAATCCCCACGAAGCCTGTCCTGAAATGCCCCTATAAGCATTTTGTATATATTGATATCTATTGATATAGAAATAGAGATACTTATACCTTGTTTCCCCATCCCTATGTAACTTCCTCGAGGGCAAAGGTTGTGCCATTTTTGTCTCGGAATCCCCAGATAGAAAGTTCCGGTAGTTAATAAGTGTTTATTGACTACCTGCTTGAAAAATGAACAGCCAATTATCCTTTTGAGAGTGATGCTCTGATATTTATTCCAGATCAGTCTTTGGTGGAACAGAGTAGTCAGATGAACAAATATGTTGTGTCTATCAGTCAATAAACATTTATTAAGCCCCTACTATGTGCCAGGCAAAAGACGGTCCATGAACAAAGGGCTTACAATCTAACCCCGGAGGGAACGTGCAAACAACCATATGGACACAAAATACATACAGGATGAGTTGGAGATAATCCCGGAAGGAAGGCATTGATTTTAAGGTGGACCACGGAAGGATTATTGCAGAAAGGGGGACTTTAGGTGAGACCGAATTCAAGTTGTTCGTAGTATGTGAAATGCTTGGTCGTAGTCCTAATGGGAACCAACTGTAGGGTGGAGGCTATGATCTAGTTAGGAAGATAAATTATAAACCTGTGAAAAGTTAAAGGATCACAGCCTGAAGCAAAGGCAGAAAGATAGGAAGCAAGGTCACAGGGGCAGACAGAGGGGCTTCGCTCTGAACCCCGAGAGAGAAACAAGGGGAAAAGAGGGTTCGATTTTGCAGTTTTGTCAGAAAAAGAGCAGTGCTTAAACTACGATGAGCTGCAACTAGGACACCCAGGCAAAGAGAAAAGCAAAACTGAAACCTGGGGAGAAAGGGTAAGGACAGCGGGGGGCGGGGACAGCTGGAGGAGGGGACAGCTGAGGACATGACAGTTGGAGGAGGAAACAGTCAGGGGAGGGGACGACTGGAGAGGGACGGTAGTGGAGGGATAGTTGGGGACAAATGGGGAGGGGTCGTGGGCTGGATGGAGGTGGAGGCCCCAGGGCGGTGCGGGGAGTGGAGGGTTTAGGGGGTCAACTTTGCTGCTCTCCTGACTGCCTGGGATCCCCCGGGGGCGCGGGCCTGCGATAGCCAGGGCCCGCCCTGTCCTACCTACGTCCGGGTGGCTGGCTCTCCCCTCACCGAAGCAGACACAGGGGCCTCTGTGCAGGGCCCTAGAGGGCAGCTCTCTCCAGCCTAGCCGGGAAAATCCTCGGAGGAGAAGCCGAGCCATATTCCCCGGCCGAGGCGCATCGGCCTACGGAACTCTTCCCCAGATCCGCCCCTTTCGGCGCAGGGCGGAGACTGGTGCGTGCTCCAGCCACTAGGCGGAGGGTCGTGGGGTGCCCAGGTTGGTGCGGCTCGGGCTTGGCACCGCTCTGCCTCCAGCCGCCAAGTTCGAAGGAAAAAAAGTCGGCCGTATTGTCAGTGGTCAGCCTGCGCCAGCCTCTCAGGCCTGCAAGCGCCGCTGACCTCAATTTTGGGCTCCCTTTCTAGGCTAGGGGGATAAATGGTTTCGATTTAGAGGGGGTGGGGGCGGGGTGCAGTGGCAGTAGAATGAGCGCCGCTTTCAATTCCCTGTCCGAGCCAGGGCTTTATATACTGTGCCACTCTACCAGACACAAGACCACGCTTGGAAAAGAGACTTTTTTGGCTGGTTACTTTTGACTCAAATTTTCATAACGTCTGCAGACCGAAGCACCTAACTGCCTCCCCCACCCCCCGCTTAAAGATTTCAATTAATTGTTTTTTTAAAAAATAAATTCAACAGTCTTTTACTAAGCATCACTGATGTGTGCAAAGCACTGCGTTAGGCACCAGGGATACAAAGGCAGAAGTGCAAATTCTGGGCCCCTTTTCAAAGAACTGGAGGATACAAACGTGAGAAAATAAAAGATTTAAAGGACACTGACAGCCTGTCTTTCCAGCTTTCTCTATTATTTTCCTTAACATAGTCCAGTCAAACCTACCATCTTGCTTACCTTCACACGTGGTCCTGATGCTTTTTGCATTGACAACCCCCACTTCTGTGAAGTGGACGCCAAAGAATCCCTACTTTCCTTCAAAATTAAGTTCAAATGCTACCTTTTCCATGAAGCCCTTACTAATCTCTCCGGCTGCAAATGCCTTGGCTTTATTTTTCTGATTTACAAGCATTTCTTTTTTTCTTCTCACCTCCCTCTCCTCCTAGAAAAAAACAAACATACCAAAATAAAACCCTTGTAACAAGTATACATAGTAAAGCAAAATAAATTTCCATATTGGCCATGACCAAAAAGATGTCTTTTTCTTCATCATGGTCCATATTTTCTCTTTAAGGAGGAAAAATCACTGGTTTCCAGGAATCACAGTGGGTCATTGCATCTTTAGGGTATCCTTAGCTTATGATTTGTCACATGAGTTTGTAAGATAGAATGCCAGTTACATAATTTGCAATTCTCTAATTTTTAAGGCTTTGGAGTATTTTTTCCTATGGTTGTTGATGGTTTCTGTTTCTTATTCTTTGCCAATTTTTCAACTGAGGGAACTTCTCCTCCAAACTGCCTTGTATTTATTTCATATGAATTTGAATTCAAGACCTCAGGGATTTCCCTCTCATGTGGGGCCTCAAGTATGAATCTCAGATTCTGTGTGGGTACTCTAGGAGTTCACATCCATGTAAAATGTTAGTTTAGGAGCCACCACTGATGTGTTTATTTCTAGGCATTCTAGTGATATAATTCAAAGCAAAGGCATTTAATGAAATCTCTAGGTAACAAGGCATGAAATAGAACATTTCCCCATAAACCTTGACAACACCTTTCTACAAATATATACACTATCATGGGGAAGAGTGAGCATGCATAGGGATCATGGATGAAGGACCCATGTTGGAAGGATACATATTGTATTGCAACTCTATATGGGTATACAATTTCCTTATATACTACAGGACTACCAGATTCTATTGAGATCCCTATACTGCTCTCACTGAGCTGTGTGTTTCCATTGGATTGATCTCCTGATGATTGCTATAACCTCTACTGACCTATGGCCAGCTGGTTCTGTGTGTTTAGACAAGAATTCTTTCTCTCTCTCTCTCTCTCTCTCTCTCTCTCTCTCTCTCTCTCTCTCTCTCTCTCTCTTTCTCTCTCTCTTTC
>NC_058134.1:64047408-64060455 GCF_016433145.1 Gracilinanus agilis | reverse complement strand
CTTTCTTTCTTTCTTTCTTTCTTTCTTTCTTTCTTTCTTTCTTTCTTTCTTTCTTTCTTTCTTTCTTTCTTTCTTTCTTTCTTTCTTTCTTTCTTTCCCATCCTTCCCTCTTAGAATCAATACTGTGTATGAGTTGTAAGGCAGAAGAGTGGGAAAAGCTAGGCAATGGAGGTTAAATGAACAGGGTCACACAGCCATGAAGTGTCTGAGGTCATATTTGAACCCAAGACCTTAGGTCTCCAGACCAGGCTCTCAATCCATTAAACCACCTACTTTTCCCCCTTAGCAATAATTTTTTAGGCCATTTAATCCTAGGGCTGTTTGGTAATGGTTAGAACCTCTCTCTGATAAGGGCAGGCTGATAGTTCTTTAGTCTTAGCACTACAGCTAGCTAACTAAAGCAGGGCTAGATGCCTCCAGGGTAAGATTAGTTCTTTACTTTTTGACTCCCACTCTAGACCAGAGATCAAAGCCATCAGCTACAGAAACTTCCCAACAGAAATCCAAGATTCTCTTTGGTTTAACTTGCTAATGAATTTAAACCGGAATGAAAGGTAAACTAGGAAAGCTAAGCTAATGCTTTCTATCTGCCTAGTATATATTCTTATCTTTATAATGCTGTGTCTTTATAATTTGCAGTGCTTTGGACAATTGAAAAAACCTCTGTCTTTCCCAGATTCTGTCTCTGTGCGGATCTGTTTCTGTTTTTTTCCCCCTCCCTCTTAGGCGTGTTCGAACTTGTATCTCCTGTTTGCTCCTAATACAATGCTTGATACCTAGTAGGTGCTTTACAAATGCTTGTATTAACTAGAAAAATCAAAAAAAGTCACTCTGTAACAGGTGACGTGAACTAAGCTTTGAAGGAAAATAGGAATTTTAAGTAGAGGAAATGCACCCCAGGAATAAAGGGGAATTCGGATAGTCTGTACAGAGATGGCAAGTAGAACACAGAGTTTGGGGGCCAGTTTGAAGCTCTACTAAATTCTGACTTCATGCCTATTTTCTAAGATGTTTACCCTAGTTGTTGAACCTTTAGGATTTACTAATTGTCTCAGCAGGTTTTTTGCTGCTGACCCAACAGCACTACCCCTCATTTTGCATCCTCCAGGGGCTTTGTCATGATTATGAAGTTCTTGCCTTAGGTTGTAAGCTTCTGGAAGGTAGGGACTCTCTTTTGCCTCCTTTTGTACTTTCATTGTTAGCACAATGCCTGGCAGATAGCAGGCACTTAACTAATATGTTAACTGATTGTTTATTTGGCCAAAGCTCAGACTGGAGTGGTAAACAGAGGTCACAGTTAAGCTGTTTCATAAAATAGAGCTTTTCCCTTATGTGTAACATAGGACTATTGAACACATTAACCTTAGCCTTCTCCTAGACTCCTCACTCTTTCTCAGCCCACATCCTGTCAATTGCTACCATTTCTACATTGGTATTTCTTGTCTATGTTCCCTTTTCTCCACTTATATCACTACCAATTAAATGTACACTCTTACTCTCTCTTGCCTGGATTATTGTAATAGCCTCCTAATATGTTCTCCTAGTCCTCACATCTTTTACCACTCTAATTTATCCTCTACTTGGCTGCCAAAGTAAGCACCAATCTGATGGTATCTCTATCCCTACTCAGGAAACTCCAGTAGCTCTGTTATGCCTTAATAAATTGAGAACTCTGTTCTCCTTTTAAAACCTTTCCAACTGGGCCTCAACTATCTTTCCAATCTTATGGTATATCACTTCCCTTCCTGATCCTGATCATTCTGCAAAAACTGCTTTTTTCCAAAGTTATCATTGATCACTTCTTTGCCAAATTCAATGACCTTTTCTCAGTCCTCTCTTCTAGACTTCTCTTCAGCCTCTGACACTGTTGATCACCCTCTTCTCCTTGAGGAACTTGTAGAATAATGGAAGGTCTTTGAGAGTAGGGATTGCTTCATTCTTTATATTTGTCCTTCTCCCACTGCCATCCTCAAGCCCAGGACTGGAACAAGTTGGAGAGAAGAAAGGACTAAACACTTATACAGCACCATTTGGCCATCAACTACAACCCTGGAAAGTATGTGCTATTATGATCCCCATTTTAGAGTTGAAGAAACTGAGGCAAATAGAAATTTAAATGACATGCCCAGAGTCACACAGCTAGCAGGTGGCTGAGGCTAGATTTGGACTCGGGTCTTCCTGACTTCAAACCCAACACACTATGCTCCATTTACCTGCTCTACCTCTAAGTAAAAGCTTAATAAATGCACATTAAGTAATCAATTGAGACCCGTTTTGGCTGAGATGCCTCTCACAGCTTTATATGTCCACATCCCGCATAAAGTTGCCTTGACTAATGATGAAGTTATTAATATATGAAAACTACTCCCGATTAATATACTAAAAACCTGGTGATAACATTTTAGTTAGTCCTATCCCTGGAAACCGAGTAGTTCTCATTTTCTATCCAAAGCATTTCTCAGACCTCCTGCCCATCCTTGATCACTCTTGCCCACCAAGAAAAACAGCTTCAATTTATAACATTTATTCTTTTATTTAAAAAGAAATTCATTATCTTCTTTCTCTTAGAATCCATCCTAAGTATCTGTTCCAAAGCAGGAGAGAGTTAAGGGGTAAGCAACTAGGGTTAAGTGACTTGTTCAGGTTCACACAGCAAGGAAGCATCAAAAGCTAGATTTGAACCTAGGATCTCCTGTCTCCAAGCCAGTTGTGCTACCTACTGAGCCACCTAGATGCCTCTATGATGTTTGTCTTATTCCTTTTTCTTTGAAATGGTTTGCTTTTGTGAAACCTCTTAACAATGTTAGGCAATTATGATGTGTTAGTGATATAGCTTGATTATTTCATTCTAAAGAAAAAGAGGGTGAAATATGCTATTATTAAATCAAAGGAAAACACATTTTCTAGGAGCTTCTCTCCATGTCAATCAACCCTTTGGGATACTGAAAAGATTGGGGTCTTCTGTTTAAAGGAAGCTTGGAGCTACAGTAGATAAGAAGCCTGGACTTGGAGTCAATAAAACCTGAATTCAAATGTGATCTCAGCTGTGTTAACCCTGGGCAAGTCACTTAATTTCTGCCTGCCTCAGTTCCCTCCTTTGCAAAAAGGGGATAATAGCAACACCTACTTCCTTATGTTGTAAAAGCACATATAAATGCCAGGTATTGTTATTACCTAGTCTTCTGTGGCTACTTCTGAGAAACTAACCCAGATTTGCAGAAGATATTAAAATTTAGATAAGCCAGAATATTTAGAGAGTGAGTTCTGGTCAACAGATCAAATTTGGTTAATGTCAGAACATTTTTCTTCCTTATTAAGTAATAAACAGTGAAGATGGGGGCAGCTGGGTGGCTCAGTGGATTGAGAGCCAGGCCTAGAGACAGGAGGTCCTGAGTTCAAATTTGACCTCAGACACTTCCCAGCTGTGTGACCCTGGGCAATTTACTTAATCCCCATTGCCTAGCCCTTGTCACTCTTCTGTATTGGAACCAATACACAGCATTGATTCTAAGGTGGAAAGTAAGAGTTTAAAAAAACAGTGAAGATAATTAGCTCCTTATATAATTTCAAGATCTCATAGGTGAACCAGAATAATAATTCTGAATGCATATGTGTGTGTGTATACATTTGTATTTAATGTTTGGAACCATAAATGAAGGTAATATAAGATCTTGACTAAGCACTTGGTTTCTTATGATTTGTTCCTTTTTCCCCACTAAAAAGTATATAGTACCCAGACAGCTTCTACTTAATTTTCCTCATTTAGTTATTAACCAAAATTATATTGCACACCAAATACTTTTTTGTAAGGTTTTAGACAGCTCTTTAACATTATTTTTTACCTTCTGCCTTTCCTTTTTCCATTTAATCATTCCTCTTGCTTTAAAAAAAAACCCTTGCCTTCCATCTTAGAATCAATACTGTGTGTTGGATCTAAGGTAAAAGAGCAATAAGGACTAGGCAATGGGGATTAAATGACTTGCCCAGAGTCACACAGCTAGGAAGTGTTTGAGGCCAGATTTAAACTGTCTCTAGGCCTGGCTCTCAAAACACTGAGTCTTCTAGCTTCCCCTGATTCCTTGTCTTCTATAGTCTTTCTATCTGCATAAATGATGCCATTCCATCCTATCTCCTCCAACAGGTTGCTCCCTCTGCCATCCCTACTCTATCACTAATCTTCAAACTTTGCCTATCCTTCTCTACTGCCTGCAAACATACCCATGTCTCCACCATCCTCAAAAAACCTTCTTCTGATCTTTCATCGTCACTGTTGTCCTTTATGTCTTCTGCCCTTTGTGGCTAACCTCTTGGAGAAGACAGTCAGCAACTTATGTTTTGATTTCTAATCTCATTATTCTACAGAAACTGTTATCTCAAAAGTTACCATGATTTTAGTGGCCAAAATCCAGTGGCATTTTCTCCATCCTTATTCTCCTGGATCTCTCTTTAGCCTTTGACACTTCATCCCTTTCTCCTCCTCTATCCTCTCTTCTCTGGTTTTTTGGGACACCACTGTCTCCTGAGTATACCCCTGTCTGTCTGCTCCTTTTCAGTCTCCTTTTCTGGACCTCCTGCCAAATACATGTTACACAGTTCTGTCCTGGAGCTTCTTCTCTTCTCCCTCTAGTATATATGTCACTTGCTGATCCTATGGATTCAGAGACTATACTGATGATTCTCAGACCTCCAACCTCACATCTCCAACTGCCCTTAAGATTTCTACAGATCCTACTGGATGTCCAGTAGACATCTTCAACTCAACATGCCCCAAACTGAACTGAGTATCTTCATTCCAAACCCTTCTCCCTTTCTAACATCTCTATTATTGTCAAGGGCCCAGTCCTGCAGGTTTACAACCTAGATGTCCTCCTCAACTTTTTACTTTCTTCATTCCCACTCACTGACTCCCCCAACCCATATCCAATCAGTTTCCAATACTGTTAATTTTGCCTTTTCAATATCTCTTCAGTATGTCTGCTTCTCTCCTCTGATGCAGGCTCCTCATGTCTGGATTATTGCAATAGCCTGTCTCAAGCTTCTCCCTACTCCAATCCATCTCCTATTTAGTTACCAAACTAATTTTCCTAATGCTCAGATCATGTCACCCTTCCTGACCCAGATCTTTTAAAATTTAATTTTGGGGGGGTCTTTTGTCTCTACTAACCAGAGCCTGAGGGTCTTGTGCTGTCAGGTCACAGAAAACAAAGCATTTGGAGGAGTGAAAGGGGAACAGTATCTAGTTGATTCTTCTCTAACCTTGCTGCTAGAGTTCCTGGGCATGGGGGGCGGCTTTCTGGGATCAGGAAAGAGGAGGTTAGGCAACCTGCTTGACCTCAACTGGTCTTGAACTTTGCCTGGAAGAAGCACCAATGGAGCATTTAGAGAGTGTTTTATGGGATGCCAAAGACATTATATACATGATCCCGTTTGGGTTGCACAACTCCCTGAGGTAGGATTATCCTCATATGACAGAGGAGGATACCCATTCAGAGGGAGAATGTGATTTACCCATAGCCACAGAAGCAGGGTCATCAGAAGTGGTTTTTGAATCCAATATTTAAACTCCAGACCAAAATATACTCCTCTACCACATAGCCTCCTGATGATGACAAAGATGATGATATTCTCCATAAGATTGGAAACAACATCTCAGATGAGGAGAAGACATCCATAGTCCAATACTCCACCACCAAGAACTTTTGGGGGAGAGATGATGAAATACCTTAGGCTGGTTGTGCGTCCTCTTGCTTCCCCTGCCCAGAAGGTCCAGTGGGGGGCATGCCTTATTTGCTTACCATATTTCAGCCATCCCACCCACACCACTGTTGTTCCTAAATCCAGGGACATCGGGGCACAGATGAATATCTAGATTTTCTTTTTTTAACCTGCTGTGTTTGATTTCTACCAGCAGATGAGATGAGATTTTCCAGGGTCATATTGCTTACACATTGGAAGGCCTTTAGCAACTTTTCCTTTGAAATCATGGTGTGGTGGATCCCTGAACATATTTCCAGGAGATGGTGAATCCTCTCCATCCAGATGGCTCGCCACAACAACTTAATCCCACTTCATGTTCCTGGTAATTGAAATCTCCCCTGAGAAAGAAATTGCCTGAGATCCATGAACATTTGATGTATGGATATTTCTAAACAGGCTGACTTGGAAAAGATTAAAACAGCCCTGTATTCCCAATCCCTCAGACCTCCTCACCAGCAAGACCCAGATTTTAATCTGCTCCAGGTGGCTAAGCTCAGGAAGGCTTATGTCTCTCAGCATTCTCAATTAATGCCAAGTGTAATCACAGTTGGCAGAGCCTGGGGTGTTTTGGCCCATTTTAAGGTATGGGCAGAAAACCTCCCTGGCAAACCCTTAGGACTCTGGCTGGTGCATTGCTCTTTTCATAATAAAAAGCTACTGTGATTAATGAGCTACTGGGAGTGGATAACACCCCATACTTAAAAGTAAGAACCATGGAAAAATATGAACAAATGATAGTCTGGAGCCTTGAGCTTCCCGACCCACTCAGCTTCTTGCAAAATCTTTCTTTGAGGCCCCTCTTATCCTGACAGCTGAAGTCTGATTGAGTTATGTTGTTTCTGCGTGAGAGAGAGGTGACCTGCTGCCCTGCATTTGTTTGTGGGTTTTAATTTTGACCATGTGCTCAGGGACCTTTGGGACTGGGGAAGCTAATGCACATTTAAATGCAAAACAAAGACATACACAAATGGAAAGGGGGGGGGGAAGGCACATCAAACTTACCTTTACTTCTAGGCCTGAAAGTTACCTTCAGATCAGGAAAGAGAAATACTCAGTTCAATAAACATTATTAAGCTCTTGCTATATACAAGAATCACAGAACCACAAAAGGGAAGGCAGATAATACTTAAGAGATGAGAAAGCTTAGACCTAGGTCACCCTAAGTGATTTCCCCAGGGTGTATAAAAGTATAAAACTCAAAGTTGGGAAGGAAATCAAGGTTGTGTCCAAAACTAGTGGTGTTCTTTTTCTTCTTTGCTGTCCATCAGGGTGGTATGGAAAGAGCAGAAGCCTAGAAGTCATGAGATCTAGATTATGACCTGGCTTCTGTCACTAATTAGCTGTGCTGGTGGCAGAATCAATAGAGGACTGGCCCTGGATTTGGGTAGACATAAGAGCAATCTGACTCATATACTTAACCACTATCTACCTCAGTCTCCTCATCTGTCCATTGGGGATCTCCTTTCTAGGTTTGTTGGGTGGATCAATGGAGTAATCAACTGGCATACTTAATAAATGCTTCCTTCCTTCTTCCTTCCCTTTCTGGAGCTTCCCGGCCCACTCAATTTCTACATCCAAAGAGCAAAAGGTGTGGAAGTAGATGATATCATAAGTTCCTTCTGGCTATGTCCCTTTAGGAATCTGGGCTTTCATCAGAGTTGAATAAATGCACAACAAGCAAAATGGAAACTATGACCCATAATGTAGCAAGTCATAAAATTCCCCTTCAGGCTACAGGACTGAAAAGGCAGCTGTACAGCAGTAATAATTAGGGATCAGACAAATGTTTTTCTGTCGATCAGTACCTGTGGAATAGTTAAAAAAAATAAAGCCACTCAGATTCTGCTGCAGTTTAAGTGAACCAGAGCTGAAGAATTGGATGAAGGTGACAAATTCACACTCAGTTTCTCTTTAGAAACATGACCAAGATGTCTGGGTCAATAAGAATGGGAACTGGGATAGATTAAAGAGCTTCTATGATGGAGGTCTAGCTATACCTTCAAATTTTTATAACCAAGACAAGGCTAGCAGATGGAGACAGGGTGAGTTCTGACAAGGAAAATCCTTGGGAAGTAGTTGGAACAGTTCCTCTCATATAAACTGCTAAATTTTACGTTTTCCACTAGAATTAATTGTTCCATGTAAAACGGTCCATTTATTTTCATTGCATACTGTTTAAATAGGCAAAGGAGCTAGGTTTTAATTTCACTTTATAATAACGATATATCTATACTTGGAAGAAGCGTTCACTCAGTCATCTAAAATACCATGTAATAATAAAAACACCAGTGCTAGAGATCCCAGTGAGGTAGGTGTCAGGGAGATGCAGGCAAACATCACTGTAAAACTGAACATCATAAGAATCAGCTGAAAATGGATGAGATTAACCAGCTTAAAAAGTAACTCACCAAGAGAATTCATTTGTCAATAGGTTATGGATGAGATTGAATTGACATTTGTTTATTTAAGTCATCAATTAATCAGACAGGAAACATTTATTAAGCACTTACCATGTATCAGGCACTGTGCTAAGTGCTAGGGATACAAATTTTAAAAATACAGTCCCTGACCTCAAGGAGCTTATAAGAAAATGAAAGAAGACCACACATGAGAGAAAATTGAAAAGTGGTGAAAGGAAACTGCTTGGGAAAGGAATGTACCCAATGCAGAGGGACATGGTGGCAAAATCAGAGAAGTAGTACAACCAGTTGAGAAATGAGGAGATTTTCTGACCTGGACTTCTTCTTAAATAGAAGTAGTAGAGTTCATGGCTCTAATTTATAATTAAAGGAATTGAACCATAATGATAACATAGATACCAAGGCTGATGGGATCTCACAGGACGATTCCCAATAATGATCTTCCTGGGGCTTGGTGGAAATGTTAAAGAAGTCTCAAAGTAGAACATCCAGATGAGAAAAGAAGATATCAAACATTTATTAAGTACCTACTATAATGCCAGGCTCTTGAGCTAAGCATATTCATTTATTCAACAAACATTTAATAAGCACCTACTATATTCCAGAGGCTTTGTTAGGCACTAGGGACCCCAAATAACAGTGTCAACAATTCCTGCCCTCAAAGAATCCACATCCTATTGGAATGTGTATTCCTAACAAAGGGATCCTTTGGAGAGATACCAGTCTAATATGAAATTTATTGTCAGAAGGAGTTATGATTATGATATATGCATCACAAAGTAATGCTGTCATAATTGAAAAGCCATCATTTACTTAGAAAGAAGAGAGCCAGAGAGTAAAGATTTGTTTGTGTCCATTGGAGAGGATCCTTTAGTTGTAATGACTGGGACTGATGTTATGTAGATAGAGAAGGCAATTTGGGAATATATCAGAGCTCAGCAAAGACATCCTGTAAGGACATCCAATTTTCTTTGCTCAGATTCAAAGGTTTGAAGTTAATTACATCCCATAAACCATTATTAAGAACCTACTATATACTCTGTATATTGAGCATTGTCTTAATTAATAGCTAATGTTTATATCGTACTTTTAGTTTTATAACTTTGCAATAAGTCTAGGAGGCAGGTACTAATTATTCTCTTCATTTTACAGGCAAAGAAACTGAGGTTGAGAGAGATTAAGTGATTTAATTGCCCCAGGGTCATACAGCTAGAAAGTGTCTGAGGTAGGATTTAAACTAGGTCTTCTTGACTCCGAAGTCTAGCACTTGCCATACTGTACCACCTAGAATCTAGATCATAGAACTATAAAAACGGAGCAGTCTTTGTCCTCAAGGTACTTCCATTCTATTATTGGGACATATTTGGGGCAAAGATTAGTAAACAAAGCATTTTGGAGAAAGAAACAGAGACTGAGAGAGCCAGAGCCAGACAGTGATAGAAAAGAGAGGAGAAAGAGAGAAGGGGGTGGGGGTGGGGCAGCGCAGGGCAAAAATTACTAGCAATTGGAGAATTAAGGAAGGATTCAAGGACAATGTGGCACCTGGGCTTATCCTTGAATGAAAATAGAGATTTTGGAAGGTGGGAATGTAGAGAGAGTGCATTCTAAGTTTGAGGGACAGCTTGTAGAAATACAGAGTTGAAATTTGGAGATCTGGGGATCACTAATAGTACAGTCTGTCTTGAACATAAAATGCATAAGATAGAACAACGTAAACAGAATGTTCCCAAATCGGTTCCAAATTATAGAGGCCCTTGAATGCCAGATTAGAAGATTTATAATTTTCCTAGGGAGTCAGTCATGCCTGGACCATAGGAAGTTTATTTTGACTTTGTGAAGGCTCCTTTAGGAGTTTGTTACTTGGGTTCTATGAATTGTAGGATGAAAATTACATCTTTAGTTGTACAAACCTAACTGAAATAAGGAACTTTCTTCAATTATTTAAAAATATTATCCTGAGAAAGGGTCCATAGACTTCATAAGACTGCTAAAGGGGTCCATGACACAAAAAAAGCTTAAGAACACCTTCATTAGAGGAAGTGGTGGGATAAAGAAAGGGAAACAAATTAGTAAGTTAATAAAATAGTCCAGGGGAGGGATAATGAGGAATCAAACCCAGCCAGAACTATTATTCAGCTTCCAGGATGACATTCACCTACCAAAGGGAGGGACCCTTTCAGATGATTTAAAACTTATTTGGTGAAACTGCCAAGACTCTTCTAACCAATTCTACTATTGTTATGTTGTGATGTTATTGCACATCGTAACAGAGGTGACTGATTTCTTGAAGACAATGCTAACAAAATGTAAGCACTAAGAGTCCCTACTGAGGCAGTAAGATTGCAGATAAGAGCCTAGTGTTGTGGGGGCAGATCCAGACCAAACTATGAAGGAAGTAGAGGATGGGGGCGGGCAGAAAGAGTAGAAGGAATCCAAGACTTTTATGAGTATGCCTATAGATTTCATCAAAGAAGATTGCAAACAATTGGACTTTCTTCTGAGGGACCTGTATAAAAAAAGTGATGCTGGAGAACTGTAGGATTATGGTCTCATTGGGGTATGAAGTATCCATATTAGTTTCTATTTAGAACAAGGAGAAGAACTTTGGTGGTTATAAAGGGATCCTAGATTCAGTGGGCAAAGGGATCTTAAGGGTCATCAAATCGAACTCTTTCACTTTCCAGATGAAGGAACTGAGAGGTAAAGAAGAGGTGACTTGGGATCTAGGGCACAATTGGTGGAGCTGGGATTTGAACACAGACATGTTTCTACTGCAGGACAGAATCCCATTCCACAGCCTTGGGTGTCCTTGTAGCTTCAATTCCTCCTGCTTCCACAGGAATTCCATCTTCTTGTTGATCCTCAGGAAAGCTAGAACTGGATCCAAAGGTTCCTATGCTTTTACCCTTCTCTTGTCCCCTAACCCCAACCAAAAGTCCTATTTGCATAGATCTCAGTAAAATGCTAATTCCTTGAGGGCAGGGGCTGTTTTATTTTTATTTGCATCCCCAGTGCTTTTACAGCGCTTTGTAAATAGTAGCCATTTAATAACTATTTTGTTGAATTGAACTGAATTTTCAGGATCAGTCTTTTGTCTATTAGGCCACCCAGTTAGTCACAGGGTGATTAACTTTTTAGCTTCAGCAACTCTTCAAGGCCATCCACTATGTCATAAGTTGCAATATGCCTCAGAGGTTATCACGTACATGGAGGGAAGTATTGAGATTTGAAATATTGAAATATTATCAGGGCAGTCCCATCAGTGTTGAGACTATTTCCAAAGCCCTTTTCAATGGCTGGGCTGTACTAAAGCAGTACTGACTGAATTAGGAACATCTGATTTTAGCCCAATCTGAATGTCCTAACTCTTGAGCTGTTGCTCTAAACACTGTTCTATGCTTTGATCTACTTTATTTATTTCTATGTTTAAGAAATAAGTGGGGCAGCTGGGTAGCTCAGTGGATTGAGAGTCAGGCCTAGAAACGGGAAGTCCTAGATTCAAATCTGGCCTCAGACACTTTCCAGCTGTGTGACCCTGGCCAAGTCACTTGACCCCCATTGACTACCCTTACCACTCTTCCACCAAGGAGCCAATACACAGAAGTTAAGGGTTAAAAAAATAAGTATATATATTTATATATATGTAAATATATATATATGTTTTTTTATTCAGTAGTATGTGGTATTCCCCACTGATTTTTAGAGGCTGAATAACTGAATCTTTTTGGTGTAATTCAGAGTAAATTTACTTCAACTCATTCAGATCTCAGTGATGCTTTTTGTGATGACTAATTATAGACAACAAAAACATAATGTTACATGCCATTTGTCTGAAAGCCAAGGTTGTGTATCTAGTAATTACCCAATCTAGCCGCACAGGATACCATTTATTTTATACTTTTTGTTAATAAATTATCTTCACTCAAATAAAATCTCTTCCTTTAAAAAAACCCTTATCTTTCATCTTAGAATCAGTACTAAGTAAGTACTAGTTCCAAGGCAGAAGAACATTACGGGCTAGGCAATTGGGGTTAAGTGATTTGCACAAGATCAAACAACTTGGAAGTATCTGAGGTCAGATTTGAACCCAAGACCTACTCTCTCTAGGCCGATCTACTGAGCTATCTCTCTGTCTCAAAAATCTTGTTTCTAATTACTTGTTGACATTGTTTTTTCCTGTTTTTATTTAAAAAAATTTTCAGTTGCATGTAGAAACAATTTTTGAAAATTGTTTTTTGACATTTTAAAATTCAGCATTTCTTTCTCCCTCCCCTCTTTCTTCCCTTCCCTGAGGCAGTGAATAGGTTATAGACATATTTTATAGAATTTCATATTTCAAAATCATGAATTACATAGGTGACCTTTTCCTTGTCCTTCTGAGTTTATTGCTATGCTTCCATGTCAGTAAGTCAACAAGTCAAGATAGAAGTATTTGACCAGTGCTTACTGTGTGCCTAGGACTGTGGTAGGTACTCTGCAGCATATGAAAGAGCTAGTAGAGTTCCTGACTTTCAGATATCAATTATTATTGTTATTGTTGTTGAGTTAGAGAAACTATGCCTACAAATATATAAAGGGAGTATCACTAGAAATGGACTGAAGAAGAAGAGGGTGGCACACATTTCAGGGTAGGAGATCAACATGGGGAAAGCTATGGAGGTGGGCATGGCTAATGCAGATATTTTGCTTGATTCTCCATATTTATAATAGATCTTGTTTTTCTTCCTTTCTCAATGGAGAGGGGAGAATGGGGTGGAGGAGCTAGAGGAAAGAGAGAAAATTTTGAGCTGAAAATAAAATAAAATTGAATTAAAAAAGACAAGTTATAGGAGTAAAAATGAACACGATATATATATATATAATATATATG
>NC_058134.1:63960023-64047220 GCF_016433145.1 Gracilinanus agilis | reverse complement strand
ATATTTTGCTTGATTCTCCATATTTATAATAGATCTTGTTTTTCTTCCTTTCTCAATGGAGAGGGGAGAATGGGGTGGAGGAGCTAGAGGAAAGAGAGAAAATTTTGAGCTGAAAATAAAATAAAATTGAATTAAAAAAGACAAGTTATAGGAGTAAAAATGAACACGATATATATATATAATATATATATAATATATATATATTATATATATATATATAGTGTGTGTGTGTACATATGTGGTTAAGTACAATAAGTAGAAGAATAAAGTGAGGGGGGGGGCAAGTCAAATAGATACGACAAGTTCCCTAAGTAGCCCTGTCTGATCTCATATTAGGCTCCTGAAAAATACATCATAGCTCAAGGTACACCTCTGTCAGGATCTATTGAAACCCACAACACAAGTGGCTTCACCAATGTTTTCTTTTTATCAGACTAAACCAAAAGATGCATTAACTCAGAACATAGGCATTTAACTAGAACAATAATATGAGAACTTTCCCCATACACATAGGGAAGGATCCACTCTCCCAGAGGTTCTAAAGTCACTAGAGGGAAAGGAACATGCATAGCCATTAGAACTTGTGATCCCAGAGCTGCATCCTAGCTGGCATGTCTTTCTGCTACTAAAACACTGTCTTGCTACCTCTCTGTAGAGCTAGCTGCTAATGCAATCTGCTGGTCTGCTTTCTCCATTCTCTGGCCTCTACTAGTTCTCCATTGTCCTGCAAATGACATTTGGTAAAAATTGACTGAAGCTAAGTAGCCTTTTTCCTATAGGAGAATACATTTTGTAAGTTCAACCAAGAACTCAGGGCTTTTTCAGCTCTTTTCTGATTCAGATCCTACAACTATACTCAGTTAACATATGGAAAGTTCTTTAGGTTAAATTTGTATATTTGTTTGGAATCCCTTTTCCTTTCTCCCAGCACAGTAGACCCCTCAATCTAGCATAAAATTCAGTTAGGGTCAATAAATTCCTTTCTCCTCCCATTGAGTTTTTGACTATTAGCACTGTTAGGACCATATATAAAAGACCTTCAAGCTTCATTTGGCAAGATGTAGGGAAATTATAGAGGGAGGAGGAGGCGAATAGGAGCACTTTATCCTTCATTCCTATAGTTGCACTTATATTCTCTTTTTATCAAGAAACCTCTTCTTACCAAGAGAAATTGTTAGAGCTATAAGGGACATTAGGACTGTGCCACCCTTTCATCTGATCCTGAGAAAAATGAGCATCAGACTAGCTAAATAATTCAATGGAAATCAAATATTTTTATTCCATTGATTTACTCTTTTTCCATCTGCTATAGTCAATTCCCCTCCATATACATGGACAATTTTAATAAGAATCACTAGAAGATCAATTTTTTTTATTTTTGAAACTTGAAAACTGAAAATATATAAACTCTTATCTTATTTAAAGCAAAATCTTATTTAATCAAAGAAAGGATGAAGGCTACTACTTAGGACAGAGAAGAAAATATAACAAGTGATGTTATATTCAACTCCTGTTTTATTGATCAAGGAAGAGATTTTCAGCCTGGGAGGCATTAAAAAATAATAATATATCCTAGGCTTCTAAAAGAACATGCATGTGTTATTACTGTGGTACTCTCTGTGATCTTTAAAAGCTATAGATAATGGGAAGGGCACCAAACAACTGGAATGGGCAGATATCCTGATTGATGGCACTAGGTGGCATAGTGGATTAAATTCTGGAGTTTGAGTCAGAAATACCTACATTCTAGTGCTACCTCAGACACTTATTAGTTGTATGACCCTAGACAAAACACTTCTCTCCACAAAAAGCATTTATGAAATGTTTACTATGTGCCAGGAACTATTGTGCTAAGTGCTGGGAATACAAATACAAGCAAAAAGAAAGACATTCTCTGCTCTCAAAGAACTTAGATTCTAATGGGGAAAGACAGTACATAAAAGGAAGCTGAAAATTAGGGGTGAAGGAACTGGAGGAAAGAGGGAACATACCCTTATTGGAGAATGGTAGAGAAGTCTTGAAAATCAGAAGTGGAGTTGGGAGAAGAATGAAGGCCTAGGCACTTCCATAAAATGGAAGTTCCTGGAGGAATTGACCAATCAGAGGAAGGGACAACAGGGATAGAAGAAAATTCCAGGGTGAGAAGATTGCTGGGGCATGGTGAGTCATCTTAAGGATAGGAAGGCTCCTGGGGTACGGTGGTAGAAAAAGGAATTTCAGTAGTAGAGCTCCAGAGAGCCTCTCTTCCTCAGTTTCCTCATTAATAAAATGGAGATAACAGTAGCACCTATCTCATATTTTAGGAAGTTTATTGACTAATATGGGCCATGTCTAGAGATGTTAAGCCAAAATGGTCAGATATGATGTTTCATTGTGAGAAATAGGAATTTATCTTTTTCCTGGAGAAGAGTTTTATTTAAGGGGAGGATATGATAGCTGTCTTCAAATATTTGAATGCCTTTCCCATGGAATAGGATTAGACCAGTTGGGTTTTGCTTGACCACACCTTTGCTTCTCTCTTTCTTTTCATTTATAAGCTGCTCTGCAAAGAAAGAAAGGATGAAAAAACCCGCAAAGCCTAGCTGTTCCCACTGATGACAAGAAGGGCAATTGCATGAATGTATCAAGTTTAAACAACTTCAAATGTGAAGGACAACCCATTTCTTTCCTAAACTGTTAACTCATCATAGTCATGATTGTAAGTTCTCTTAGGAAGAAAAGCAGATTCACTGGGATTAGCAATCTGCTGATAATATTTATCGAGGGCCCCAGTGTGCTGAACACTGTGTGTGAAGGTTGACATAAAATACTTTGTGATTCTAGTGATACGTTTGCCAAGATCTTTTGGACAATCCCTATGAAGAAGCCCTATTATCTTCTAAAGCACTGTGTCATTGACCAAAGCATACAAGCTAAAGTTTTCACAAAAACCTATTGAAAAGCTATAGTCATGCATCCATATTCATTAACTTCTGCCAGAGGAATGCTTAATCAATCTCAACACATTTCTGCTTGACAAGGTAAAACAGCTGAAGGTTCTCTCTGGATTATGAGGTAATATTTTCCTATCATGTATGACATGATGCATAAGGAACCTTCTTTTGTAAGACCAAAAGACAGGGAAGCTTTCAAGCTAGGAGCAAAGGGAGACTACTCCTGACATTTCCAAGGTGATTAAACAATTGAACTCAGACATTAGATGTCTAAGGTGTTTATAATTTCACATTCATATGAATTTGTCAGGATGCAATTTCTTCAAGAGAACCAGTCAGAGAAGTGTAGGTGACTGACTATTCCTAAAATTTGATTTCAATCAAGGGGCTTAAGATTAAATTGGGTAAAGTGGATCCATGTTCCAGTTCTTTTTTTATTTTAATTTTTGATGGGGGGCAGTGGATGGGAGAATGGGGCTTTACTTTTATTTCCATTCTTGAATAGGTTAAAAAGAATCTAGCACACCATAACTGATTCTTCCTGTCCCCTTTCTTCTTCTTCCTCCTCTCCTACACAAACACACACACACACACACACACACACACACACACACTATATATTATATTTACTTTTTCCCATCTCTTTCCCTTTACCCTTTCTCTTCTCTTTTCCTATTCCCTTCTTCTCTTTCCTTCTTCCTTTGTCTTACTCTTTTCCTTTGCACTCTTCCTACATTTTTTTCTATCCTTAGCTTAACATTTCCCAAACTAATCTGACCATGGAAAAATTCAGGAATTAAAATGCATTGATGGAACTTATAAATTCTAGTCTAGAGATCCTACAGACCTAGAATTGAATCACCTTCCTCCCTAGTTTTCCCCTCTCCCACATGAAGAATGGAAAAATATGAAACAATAATTGATCCCATTTTCATGGTCTTCCCATTGGCACTCTTATTTTTAAAAAAGGCAACTAATAGGACATTAGTAACTGCTGACCTGCATGCCTGCTTCCTTATTCTTATAAAATCTTTATGAGGATGATCTACACACATATAAAGGATGTGCTTGATTAAACTATGAGAAGGGAATAAATAATCTTTTGCTAATGAATGATCTCCAAAGTAGAGTGCACTCTAGCTCAGTGTGGATGCAAGATGGTCTACTGGGGTCCAGCAAGAAACTATTTCAAAGTCTACTTAAACTTATTTTTATCTAAAATGAATATTTAATATATATGACAATGGCACCCTCATTATGTCCATGTGCCAGCTACAAATCACATCTGATAGATTGAGATATATTGAGGAACAAATGGGGATTCCACCACATAGGGGTTTGACAGTGGCTCCCATACTTATATATTCATTTTCAGCATATATAACCACATATTATAGTGTGAATGTGCCTATTTAAGTGTACTTAATGGATTATGTTGTCTCATTGCAACTAAATTGACCCTCACAAAAAAGAGCCAGTAGATTAATAAGATTCCTACAAAGAAACCATGGATTGAAGATAATGCTAATAATATGAACTCAGGGGAACAAGAAAATGATAGAGCTGATACTTTCACAAAGAATGAGGACTCTTTTTCAGCCACATTATAAAGTAAAAATGATTATCTACGTCAGTAGAAAACATTTACAGTTATCAAGATTATTTGAAAGATGGATTTACATTCACTACTATTAGTTATAAGCCTTATTTTCAATATACATCATAATTTGAGACATTAGGTAATAACAGCATGAAGCCATCATAATGAGTAAGACATTTATAGACTGTTGCCAAAATTGATGTGTCAACTATAAAAGCTCTTAAATCTGCACATTTTAAAAACTTGGAAACAGAATTTTCTATACTGTTTAAAAATATTAGAGAGGAAGAATTTCATTGGATCTAAAATGAAATTCTTCCTCTCTAATAATAATTAAAATGCAGCACCTTCTAATTAGTTTGTTAAGAACAACTGATTGCCATTAGAGGTTATGGAAATTTACTAGTTATGTTTTAACAAAAATTTCTACTTAATAGGCAGATGGGACTGAAAAATGAGTATTTTTTTGGCTTATTTGTTTTTAAAGTGTTTTTCCACGGTTACATGATTCATGTTCTCTCCCTCTCCTCTTCCTTCCCCCCCTTCCAGAAATAACAAGCAATTTCACTGGGTTATACATATTATCACTTGATACCTATTTCCATATTATTCATTTTTGTAATAGAGTTTAAAAACCAAACCCCCAAATCCTATACCCATATAAACAAGTGATAAATCATATGTCTTTCTTCTGCTTTTCTACTCCCACAGTTCTTTCTCTTGATGTAGATAGCATACTTTCCCATAAATCTCTTGGGATTGTCCTGGATCATTGCATTGCTACTACTGGCAAAGTTGATTTCATTTGATCATCCCACAATGTTTCAGTTTCTGTGTACAATGTTCTCCTTGTTCTGCTCATTTTACTCCATATCAGTTCATGGAAGTCTTTGAAAAATGAATATTATGATTTAATATAACTTTTTCCATTTGTATCTATGTATCATTATGAAGTATCTTTTTGAACTGTGGCAGCCATTAAAAACAAGTATCAAAATGAACTGAACTTAAACTTAAAACCCTAAGTGTGAGTTTGTGAGTACCATGGCCAAAGTAATCTTCCAAGATGAAGAGATTTCTTGGGACATCATGGAGATATCCAGAGGAGTATAGCCTGGTAGGAAATGAAGAGTTGACTAAATTTTTTATATTATTGTTAACTGATATATGTCAGCCGTTATCTATTCAATTGCTAGATATCTTTGGGAACAGTTTTATCATTATCTTTTGCATTTACATCATAGTCATCTTTGTAGATTACTTTATGCCCACCTACTTCCCAGTATCAAGCCTACAATTAACTTTCACTTGTAACAAAGAAAACCTCACTGACCAACAGGTCTTACAATGTGTGAAATATTCAACGTCCATATTCCCTGTATCTTTAAGGAAAGGAGGGAAATGAATTTTCTGACCTCTGGGGCAAAGATTGGTCATTACAATTGCATAGTGTTTGATTTATTGTTTTTTCCAATTTCTTTGTCAGTTAGTGTTCTATTATGAAGCCTTTCTATATCCCCAACTGCTAGTTCTCTCATTGAAGCTACCTTGTATTTAAACTGATTTTTGAATACTTATTAACTTTATTCATGCTATCCACATTTTATATGTCCTGTGTCCTGCATTAAAATACATTTTGCATTCTACATATGAGGCACAGTTTTATTCTTTATATTTGTATCCCCTGTACATAGTATAGAGCCTGTCATATAGTAGGCGCTTACTAGTTATTAACTGATTTGATTCTAATTTTACAAAAAAGGAAACTGAGGCCCCAGTTTAAATGATTTTCTCATGGTCACATAGTCACTAACTGTGATGGCAACACTGGGTCTCAGGCAATTGCTCCTAGCACTCCCACCAGCTGCTACACAGCCAAGGTAATGTCATTCTCTTTCTGTTGTGCCTCATTTATCACATGCAAATAGGATTTTAATAAATGCATTTGATGATGATAATGATTTGTTCTTTTCTGATACCTCAAATCAAGCTTCCAGATTCACATTTAAGAATATCTACAGTCACCCTTTGACGGAATGACTGACAGATTTCAAACATTTTTTTTATTAGCAGACAAGAAAAGATTACTCTATTTGAATAATTTTAGTGCCAAAATTGTATAGATGACAGAACACCCTGATGGGAAAATTTCTTGAGGTCTTTAATAACAAATTTCATTTAAAATATTTGAAGTCAATTAAATCACTTGAGATGAGGTATAACTACTTATCTCAAGTAAAACTGTATCCAAATTACAAGGGCTTTGGGGTTTAGTATAATGTTGATCTGTATTGAATATCACAAGAACAACTATTTTCCCAGCATCCATTATTGGAATTACATTTGGAAATAGAGGAAGCTGAATCTGATGACAAAAGAATCATATCTTTATCTGACAGTGACCATGTACAAGGCAGCCCAGTCTCTGGTCTAGTTTATTAACATTTGTAGAAAGACAGAAACAGAAACAGAGAGTGAGAGTGAGAACAAGAGTCAAAGGGAGACACAGAGAGAGCAAGAGAGAGGAGGTCATCATGTATCATTAGGTGGAAGTGGGACAAAGCTCAATGGCCTTTTAGGACTATTTAGACAGTACAACCAGTACTATTTACTGTAAAAATGCAGCAATGGGATGAGAATAAGACAGTTACCTTACTATAGTGTTCTTCAATCCCTTTTCTATTTGAGGAAATAGATCCCTGGACATTCATACTAGTAGCCAGGGAATATGACAAGTCCTAAAAATTAAAAAAGAATTGCTTTCCATAATTTTTTTACAGTTGACCCAAGAAACCTAGGGAAAATAGGAGAGGTTAGGACAGTTTAGAGTTCAGTTGAATCCAGAAAAGAAGTTCAGAGAAACAGTTAACAGAAAAATTCTAAGAAGAATTTAAAGAGCAGACCCAATCTCAGCCACCCTTGGATGTTCTGGTACATCCTGGCTAAGGGAAAAGGGACTTCATGATCATTGGCTCAAAGCCTTAGCCAGGAAGATCAAACTGAGAGACTTGGAATGAGGAGAATCAAGAAACTTTCAAACTATTGGCTGAGGTGACTGAAACATCATAGCCCTTTGATGAGAAACTTAACTGAGAAGCCAAACTGAAAAGAATAGTTGTCCTTTCTGCCTAGAAGTTTATTAAGCACAACATCTATAGCAAATGAGGGCTAAATGCAGGTAGACCTGAAGATAGAACTTCATCTGAGGACTAGAGCTTCTGAAGCATAGAAGGAGGCTGAAACAGCAGGCTGGCACAGAGTGGTAACTCCTCATTTGCAGAGGAGAGGCTTATTACCTACAGCATCCCTCAGTGGATGATGGAAGTGGCTAGATGAGCTGGTGAAAGAACAGTGAATACAAGCATAGGAATGGATGTTGTACAGGGTTTTAGGTGATCTTGACCACAGCTAGATTTTATGACCATCTAAGATGGAAAATAATCCCTGGTGGAGAGCAGCAGAGAAGATTGCCTGTAGGAAAACAGAACAGTGACATTAATTGCTGACATCAGTAACACTGCTGTATCAGAAGTGTGAGTTGCCCTTCTAGGCATGTGACTTGGCCTTACCTAGTCCCTTTGGGTGCATTCCCTCAAATGTGTGGTAGATATGCCTGCAAAATACCTCCTCATTCACTAATTACTCATGGATGTACGGAAGAATAAGTTCCAAGTTTATAGGGCAAAGTAATTGCTTATAGCTGCTTTATTTGCGTTGCTATTAAATTAGAGTTAGGTTAAGAGATATTAAAGCTTTAACTTTTTTTTATTCACCTGACATCCACACTGTGTGACCTGACAATACTCAACAAAGCAAAGCTATTCTAAGTTTTCCTTCAAACCTTGCTTTGTCTATCTTTTATATAACAGTTCTTTCCTCTCCTAAAAGTCTTCCCAAGAAGTAAAGCTTCTAATAGAGCTAGGCATCAGGACTATACCTGTAATTTCCTTGCTATAGGGAATTCACTGATGAAGAAATTCCATCTAACAATGCAGGTTGGTATCTTTGCAGTTTATGTAGTCTATGATACTTACTTAGAGGCTCTAAAGCTGTGTTGGCAAACCTTTGGCACACATGCTGGAGTGTGCCAGAGGGGGCTGATCTCTTCCCCCTCTCTACATGTGCCTGAGGACATTTCTCACATGATTTGCCCCTCTGTCCAGCAGCCCAATGGGAGAACTTTCTCCCTCCCCTGCCTGGGGTAAGGCAGGGAGCTTGCATGTGGTGTGAGGTTTGCAGTTTAGGCACTTGGGTCTCCAAAAGGTTTGCTATCACTTCACTAGAGATTAATGTATTTGTCTGGGGTCACACAAACACTATGTACTAGAAACAGGATTTGAACCTAGGTCTTTCTTAGCTTCCAGGTCAGATTTTTAAAGTACTGGCAAATACATGCTCTAAAGCTTTTAAGACCTTTATTGTTGGTCCAAGGTGCCATAGATGCTCTATTTTGATAGCTCAATTTAAAATCAGAGTAGGTACAGAAGTCTTGATTGACTTGGGAGGAGAGTCCCTGGTTCCCATAACCACCAACTGTGACTCATTACTGATTTCCCATTGCTTTTGCAGTCTCCTGATCAGCTAGTCTAGTATTTATCTGAGAAGTCTATTTATACTTTCATTTGTTAGACTCTTTTCTCTTTCCCCAACCTATTCTTCTCCCCTCCTCTCCCTTCCCCCCACCCCATTCTGCCCACATACTACTCCCCCAACACACTCCTACCATCTGTTTCATTACTCCAAAATTGCCAAATGGGTTGTTATTCACTAAAGCCTAAATGTCCGTGATGGAGTTATTGTTCACAGGGGAGCATCTGGAATAATAGGTAATCTGAAGTTTTTGATTTGTACATTTCCCTACTCACTCTCTTGTGAAGCTATACAGATAATATGGCAGTTGATTATAAAACAGGATTAACATAAATAAAGGATGTTGTTGGTCCCAGGATGCAGAGCACAGTATTTTATGACATCATGGAAACTTGGTTTGGGGGCCTGGTCAGAGGATCTGAGTTTGATTCCTGACTGTTACTTATTACCTGGATGGTCTTGGGTATGCCACATGATGCTGTCTCTCGTTTAGAAAATGAGGGGGTTGGATGGATTTTCTCTAAGGTCTTTTTTAGCTCTAGGTTTGAAGCTAAGGTGAAAAATCATGCTGATTGACAGTAACAGCCACAGCCAGACAGGCTTCAGTGGTGCTGATGTGTGCATCTGGAAACTGCCTCTTTTTACAGTGATCATCAGGAAAGTGGTTTAAAGGAGAGTATTCTCTATAATGCATTGTATTATTATATCTTCCCATTCTCCTCTTCTCATGATTCCATAGACCTGATCTTCTAGATCAGTAAGGAATAAAATGCTAATCCTTGGAAGATGAATCAGTGCTTTTAGCCTCCATCAGGCATGGGTCCTCTACTCGGGTACTAGACCTCAGGGCTATTTGAAATGCAAACTTGGGTTCCTTCCCCAAGGAAGTAACATATACAAAGTCTAAAACATGGTCATGCACCAGATTATCAAAACTGGAGCCCTGGGAGTAGGGGTCCACTGGAGATATGGGAGGAAATTTACCTCTGTTGGGATCTTCCTGTCACTACCATGTATATTTAAATGCTTAGAGGCTAGTGACACCCAGTAAACATTATTAAGTGCTTACTCTGTGCCAGGCACTATGCTAAATGCTGATGTATACTTAATTTTCTTGTAGATGGTGGGACATGGATAGTATGGGGTGGGGAGGCCGGTAAGGTTTGTTGGATTCATGCAAAGATGATCTGACTCTCATGGGTATTTCTTTCTTATTCTTGTATTTGTGTGGAGAGCTGGGCCACCAATGCCCTGGAAGTAGCGGTTTGGAGCACAAATGGCATGCATATTCCTTGGGTTGACTGTATGGTTGGTGATTGTGCTATTATGTTGCCCCAAAGTCCAACCATAGGACACATCAATCAGGGGAGTAGCTTTTTAGCTACGTTTAAATTTCAGCATAAGGCTACATATCTGAATGTATTGCCCCCAAAAGGCATGAATTCAATAACTACCCACCACTTAGAACCTTAAAAAGTTGCCCAGAGCACTGAGATTGAGTGGCATAGCCAATATGTGTCCGAAGTAGGACTAGGACTTGGACTGAGATTTTCTTGGCTCCAAGGTTGCCTTTTTTCTCCTTCACACAGCTTCTTATTACCACTGGAATAACAGAATCACAAAATTTCATAGTTGGCTATGAGCTCTGTGGCATCTTTACTGTCCCTTACTTCCTTTCCCCTTTATGGTACTGCCCTATGGGAACTGAACCCAAGAAAACTTCTCCTTCCCCTTGACTAGAGGAAAAGTGAGACACTCTAAGATAGTGACATTTGCTGGTGATTCCTTTTCTTCCTGGTTCCCCTTTTCTGTTGCTCCTCAAGGACATGGCTGACAGGAGCGAGTCTTCATCCCCACTGGCTCATGGTTAGATGTGGAGCTAACCATTCAAAGACATGGCAGCAGAGGGAGCCAAAGTGCAGTTCTTGAAGAATCCAAACAATTCCCCTAGTCTCTTATTCTCGCAGCAGTGCTTTAAGAGCATCCAACATTTTTGCATTAAAGGAGAGAAAGAAAAGGTAGGCTGGTTTGCATTTTGGCCCCTCAGGGTTATTGAAAGTAAATTTGATTTAATTCAGTTTATTTTTATGAGCATTTATTGAAAGCCTATTAGGTGATCTAGGTACTAGGGGTTACAACTATGAGCTTAATGTGATCCTTGCCTGGAGGAGGCTGTGGGGCAAATAACTTTATTTACAAGACCAATCACAACAAAAGCACAATTGTGTAATTCAAGGTATGTTTCTGCAGCTAGCTGGTATTTTCTGGCATTGAAAAATAATATTAGATGTTGGCTATCTAATATCCAACTGCATATTATTGAACATCATCTGTAACATACTTAAAGAAGTCAGTGGTGAGCTCCAGGTTTGAAAGCCATGACCAAAACCCACAAAATCTGTTATACTGTGTAATTGAAATTCATTCATTCTAAGAGACATAATGTTAACAGTTGCAGCAGCATCACACCACTAGCCAAACATGCTAAACATGAATAGAGCAGCCACTGAAAGTCTCTGGAGGCTAAGCTCACATCCAGAATTCTGATATACAAGTTCTTTTGTTCATTTAGTCAACCAGAAGATGAATGAATGACCAGCTATTGATAACAGTGCTATGGAACATTCCCAAAGAAATTACTGACAAATATTTCTGTATGATCACAACCAGTATTTAATAGCTGACTTATGTATCTGTTCAAATGTGTATTATACTTCTCAGTATATATTTCCTTTCTCTCTTTTTGGCCTATGAACTCTTCAAAGGCAAGGACCAGGGGCTTTTTACCATTCCTTCACCATCCAGGAAGCCTTATGTATTGCCAGAGAATGGCTTAAATGGTTACCGAGTAAATGAATAAACATCGCTGTAGATGTCCCATGGAAAACATCCTATTTCCTTTCGTGTTATTACACAGGCTGTCTCCCAAATTTGGAGTACACTCTAATTTTGCCTCCACCTTTTAATATCTCTGCCTTCATTTAAGTCTTAGATTAAGTTCTGCTTCCAACAGAAGGAATCTACCAATTTCCTCCTTTTGCTAGCGTCCTTCCTCCAAATTTCCTGGATATTGACTTTGTGCGTATTTTCCTATTATGTATGCATGTTCCTCTCTGTTACAATGTAAATTTCTTTTTCATTTTTTGTGTATCCCAGTGCCTACTTCAAAGCCTGGCAAATGCTTGTTGAAGCTAGTTGGTTTGGGCGCCGTACCAAACACATTAAATAGACATAATTAATCCCTTTCTTCCAGGAGATTGCCATTTAAGGCTGACAACACAACACTCATCCCAGGAACATCAATGACTTATACTGAGCAAACATTGAATAAACACATCCAATAAATCATTTGCTGGCCTGTTAGTGCTTATGGATTTACAAACAGGTCACTGCTCATTGAAGGGCACTGAGTGTAAGAAGACCCTTTGGAATTTGGAGCTTTGACATGAGGGAGCTAGACAGGGTTTGCTTCTTTTCCAGTGGGGTTCCTAAATCCTGCTAACAGGAGCCTTTTGAATGAATTAATGTGTTCTATTTTCAGGATTACTACCATTAGGTCTCAAAGCTTAATTTTTCATTTCCCACACTTATTGGAGTTAGACCTCCAAGTAAACACTGACATTGGAATTAATAGAAAAAAATTAATTATGTGTTACTTTGACTAATGTGCACTCATCAGAAGGGAACTTGATGCAAATTTATTTCCTGCATTCAATGTCCTATCTCCAAAAGTGGTCATTCATTCATTCATTCATTCATTCATTCAATAAGCATTTGTTAAGGGTCTTCTTACACACTGGGAACTGTGGAAGGTGCTAGAAATACAAAGAAATAATAATAGTTTCTATCTTCAAATTCACAGCTACCTGATATAATGGTTTTTAATTTTTTTCCTTTTCATAATGAACTTAATAATCACCAGTGAATGAACTCTGTCCATTCTTCCATTATACTACATGGAATCCCTATTCTATAACTAGTATATTTCCTTCTCTCTTTGGACCCTTTTTTGGGGTATCCTTCCATTTTCTGCTTGACTGAAGCTTGACTTCCTGTGGATGACATTGCATTCCTGACCATTCTCTCCAGCATTGGCTACCCTCTCTTACTGTACATCCATATTCACACCACACTGGGCCCATAGGGAATTTAGGTTATTCCTTACTCCCCCTACTGCTTTTTCCCCCCCAAATGCTTTTGGATGCTTCCATTGTTTTTCCTATGAAACCACAAATATCTTTTAGGTACAGCTTGTACTGTTTTAAGGATATCAAAATTTGAACATGCTCATTCCAAAACTTTCCTATTTTCTTTTCTGAACTATTCTCTTTTAAGTCTATTCTCTTTTAAGCATTTAAAAGAAAAACTGATTTTTTTTGCTATCCTTACCCCCCCATTTCTCTTCTCTGCTCCCCTTCCTTATTACAAATAAGCATAATTAAGAAAAATCATACCATATATTGGCCATAACTGAAAATAAATGTTTCATTCTGTTTCTCTGGTTTATCACCTCCCTGTCAAAGAGTCATACTTTATCTTCTGGAGTCTTTCTCTGCCGCATCATTTGTCAACTTTTTCAAAGCCCACTCTATCCCAAATTTAGCACCCAATGATAATTGTCATCTACTAGCTCTCAAATCATTCTCCTTTCTTTCTCAAGGAGTCGAGTACCTGGCATACTGTCTCTCCTCCTCCCCAACTCCTGCCCTTATATTAGAGGACTTCAATATGTTTGTTGAAGTTCCCTCAAATACTTTAAAATTCTCAGATCCTTGGTCTCTTCAAATTCTATGACCTATCCCTTTCTACCTTAACCACATATAGGGATGGTCATACCCTAGATATCACCATTATTTACAAATCTTCTAATTCTAATATAAAAGACTGAAATTTCTATTATCATAACTTATCATCCCATCTCTATTTTTGCCTTTCTCCTAGATGTATTTTTTCTCTCTTCATCATGACCTCCTTTTTCCTCTATTCATCAGTCATCCCCTAGAAAAATACATCCATACCTATTGCCCCTTCTCCTCCTCCTCTTGCTCCTTATTTCAAAATCTGGCTCTGACCTCATCACTAAACAAATTGCTCTTTCCAAAGTTAACAATGATTTCAGTTGTTAATTCTGATGATCTTTGCTCAATCCTATCATTATTAACCTTGCTCCCAAGGTCTTAATGGTCATCTCTATGCAGATCATTTCTAGATTTATATATATCTAACTATATGCCATGTCAAGTCTTTCCTTATCCTAGCAACTGCTGGTTTTCTCCCTGCCAAAACTGTCTTGTATTCTGTCTAAACTTACATAAATACGTAGAGTTTTATGAATCTACATACATATACATACCTATATATGCCTAAATTTACATAGGTATGTAGATGTATGTTGTCTCTCCTCCCCTCCCTAAAAGCAAGGACTATTTCATTTTCACTTTTGCATTCTTAGCACCCAATAGTGTTGGCACACAGTACTTCATAAATGCTTTTTGATTGATCAATTGATAGACATTTCAGTATAGGGGGAAAAAAAGAAAAAATGGCAGTAACCATTTGCAGTTTCCTTTAAAAAAATTTGGGGGAGAAAAGGTCACAATAGAGAACAGACTTTTTTCAGATTATCCAAAGTGATCAGATTTGCCCCCTTTATTTTGAGGTGCTTTAGACAGCAGTGAAAATGTCTTAGCAGGTCAACACAAATTAAATAGCAAGTGTTTAGTCAAAGCAAAGTAGTAGTTAATAGATGGATAGAATATTGAAAATCACTTTGAAAAAAATGAATTGTGGTTTGCTGTTTAAACTGCTGTGTGGGTATTAATCTGTGACTGCAATTAAAACAATTACTCTTGAAAAATGTGTTTTTTGAATAGTGCCAGAGAAATTACTTGAATGTGGGCACTGCCTAAGCTGGTAACATGACTAAAGCAATGTGAAGAATGGCAGTAAACATTTGCATATTTCAGAACAGATCAATTCTTTGGCTATGATTATCTGAATATTCCAAGCAAACATGACTTGGACATTCTACTACCCAGATGACTGAATCAGTTGCTTACTTTAAAAAAAAATATATATATATATATATCCATTGCCAATGATATTGTTAGAAAATGCTACAATCGGTATCTTTTAAACTGTAATTTCAAGATACTGAAATTCTATTGGACTGGTTGGGAGACAGGTAGCAGCTATATTGTTCACAGTGGTTTTGTTACTGAAGCAGCAGCTAGAAAATACAGAGGCTGTATTTCTCCAAATTTTTTGGAGTGGTAGTTTTAAGCCAAGAGATCTGGTAATTGAGTCAGAGTCCAGTCATTATTTGAAGGTATAGAGACTCAGCTCAGATGGCTTCTGTGAAAACTTCCTTGATTCTTCCAGTTGATTGCATGATCTTTCATTCAATTCCATTTTTTTGGACTAGAAGGTAGTTCATATTAGGGGAATCTGGGACTAGTTGAGTGACTAGACTTACATAGCAGACAATGATTCAGTGTCAACTTGGAAGGAAGTTTCCAGTGTAGGTTTCACAGACCAAGGGGACTATCCTTGGCCTTGTGGTGCTCAACATTTTAATTTGTGATTTTAGATAAAAACATAGATGCCATGTTTATCAACTTTGCAGAAGACACAAAGCTTGGAGGGATAACTATCAAACTGGATGACAGAGACAGGATACAAAAGAAGTTAGAACAACTGAGCCAAACCTAATAAAAAATGAAATAGGATATGGGATAAATGTAAATTCTTATATTTAGGTTAAGAAAAAATCAACTTCAGAAGTACAAGATTTGGGAGGTGTGATGAGACAATAGTTTTAAAATTATAAGGGGTTCCAGTATATTGCAAATCCAATTCATCTTTCACTCAGATGTCAAAATTGATCTTTCTAAAGCACAGATCTGACCATGCCACTGTCCTATTCAATAACCTCCAGTGGCTCCCAGTTAGCTCAAGGATCAAGTATAACATTTACTGGGCTCAAAGACCTTTATAATGTAAGGGTTAAAATAGGGGTTTTGACAAAATAAGAAAGCAGTTTTTAATAACTTAAGTTTTAAAGAGAATATAGTAGAGTTGTAAATTAACATCCCTTTAAGCCAGAGAAAAGAAAACTTCTAGCAGTTTTTAACAATTATCAATTTAGTTTAATTAAAATAGAGATAGGAAAAGAATATAGTAAAGGAGAGAAAGATAGAAATATATAAATATACCTAAAATTCCTAATAACTGATTCTCCTCCTACCTATCTAAAAATTCCTTTCAGTTTTATTTCCTCAATTTTTTAAAAACATTTTTAAAACATCTTTTTTAAAACATTTATTAATATTTATTTTTTAGAAAAGTTAAAATGGTTACATAATTCATGCTCTTACTTTCCATTCATCCCCCCAAGCTTACCCCCCCATGGCTGATGCATATTTCCACTGGTTTTAACATGTGTCGTTGATCAAGACCTATTTCCAAATTGTTGATATTTGCATTGGTGTGGTAGTTTCGAGTCTACATCCCCAATCATGCCCGCCTCAACCCATGTGTTCAAGCAGTTGTTTTCCTTCTGTTTCCACTCCTGTAGTTCTTCCTCTGAATGTGGGTAGCATTCTTTTCCATAAGTCCCTCAGAATTGTCCTGGGTCATTGCATTGCTGCTAGTACAGAAGTCCATTACATTTTATTTTACCACAGTGTATTGGTCTCTGTGTACAATGTTCTTCTGGCTCTGCTCCTTTCACTCTGCATCAATTCCTGGAGGTCTTTCCAGTTCACATGGAATTCCTCCAGTTTATTATTCCTTTGAGCACAATAGTATTCCATCACCAGCATATACCACAATTTGTTTAGTCATTCCCCAATTGAAGGACATACCCTCATTTTCCAGTTTTCTGCCACCACAAAAAGCATGGCTATAAATATCTTCGTCTCTAACTGTCTTTTGAGGACAGCTTCTTCTTGCCTGGCACACACCAGGCCTATCTAACCTACACTATCTATAAATGATTCACTAACTCCCTAAAATAACAGAGAACTACCACTCAGTCACTCCTTCAAACAATTTTCTATAGCAGCCCAACCATCAGTAGCCAACTGGCCTATGAGACAGAATTCCTGCTCTCTAGAGATCCCAGAGGCAAAAAAAAACTTTTAAAGACCATGGCCAAAAGCCCCCTCAGTAAGCTCACCTTTATATCCCAGCAACTAAACACCAATCCACAGCAACCAACCCCCAACAACCAACTCACATCCAGCAGCCACCTTCTCAGACACTGCCAGCCCCAACTCCCTGCAACAACTGACCCTCCTAACGGTCAGCAACTGACAGCCTGCAACTAACACTAGATCAGCAGGGGGCACCCCTGTTCCTGCTTCCTGTCACTGTGGGCTGGTTAATCCCTACACATCTCTATGGTAAGAGGACCTCCAGGTCCCCCATTAAATTAAAGAAATTAAATAATTCCTTTTTACAATAACCAGGACCTCTTCTACTTTTCCATTCTTTTTATACCTTATTCCCTTCCCCATACTCTATAATCCAGTGACACTGCCTTCCTTGTTTTTCCTTACATAAGACACTCCATCTTCTGACTCCAGAAATTTTTTCTGACTTACTTTGTCTTCCCTCAGTTCCCAGATAACATTTTACCCTCTATAGGAAGCCCTGTCTAATCCCTTTTAATATTAGTGCCTTCCTTCTGTTGATTATCTCTAATTTATCATGAATATAATTATTTGCATTCCCTCCCACCTCAGAATGTGAGTTCATTGAGAGTAGGGACTGAAAAATTTTGCTTTTCTTTGTATCCTCAAATAAAGGTTTGTTGACTGACCAACTGATATGAATCAGTAATATGACCTGGAAGCCAAGAAAACTAACGCAATCTTGGGCTGCATAAAGTAAGGGGAAGGGACCTCAGAGTTCCACTGTGTGCTCTGCTCAGTTCTGGGTAATACAACCTATTAAGGACACTGATAAACTGGAGAGAGTTTAGAGGAGAGCAACTAGGATGTTGAAAGGCTTAGAGGCTAATCTCAGAGGTCTGGTTGAAATATCTGGGAATATTTAGAGTAAAGGGGGAAAAAAGGATATGTTTGTTGTCTTCCATATTTGGAGGATTAGGTTTATTTTTCTTGACCTCAAGGAATAGAAGAATTTGGAAAACTGGACAGAAGTTGCAAAGAATATTTAAACTTCATGGCAGGAAAAATGTCTTAATCCTTAGAACTGTCTCAGAGTGGAATTGGCTACCTCAGGATTCCTCTTGTCCTAGTATGGGTTGGACAAGGTGGCCTTTGGGGTCCCTTTCAGCTCTGAGATTCTATAATTCTGATTCCACGTTAACAAGCATTTCTGTAGTGCCTACCAAGTACAAGGCTGACATATGCATTTTCATTCATAAATATTCAACATAAATAAGTATGGTACAAGGAAACTGATGGGGTATAGAGCTCTGCCATTTTGAAGATTTTGGAGAAAGACAAGGATTCTGACAGGCAGAGATGAGGGAGCATACTCAGGTATGGAGAATGGTTTGTGAGAATATACAGAGATGAGAGATAGATTACTGATTTTGGAAAATCATTACTAGTACTCAGTTTACCTAAAATGTAGAGTTTATGAAGAGGGAGACAATATGAAATAAAATTAGAAAATAAGAAAATAAAGCTATGGAAGATGATAACATGAGGATAACATAGCTTATATTATCTGGGGTAGTAGTTGTCAAAATTTTTGGTTGTGTCCCCTTATTAGTAAAACAATGTTTGACCTTCACCAATATGTGGAAATTTCTTTGTTCATAAATTATAAAATTTTACTACTTTAAAAATAATTATGTATATTATAGAAATATATAAAATAGAAATTAAAAATTATGAGATGATGAAATGGCATTTGATTCTCAAATCAACAGGATGCTATTGGAGTTTATTAAGTAGATGAATGACATGGTCTGACTTGCATTTTAGGGGAATCACTTTAGCAGATGTGTGGAGAATTGATTGGAGAAGAGAGTTACTTGAGAGGGAAACCAATTAGCAGGTTATTGCAGTAGTCTAGGTGAGAGGTGATGAGCACCTAAACTAGGCTGGTGGCCAGGCCATTTGAGAATGCAGAGAGAAGGAGACTGACACAAGCGATAATGCGAAGGAGGAAATGACTGGCTTTGTCTACTGATTGGATTTGTAGGGTAAGGGAAAGAGTCCCAGATATAGTCAAAATTGTGAACCTAGGGACTGGAAGGATGGTGTTACCTTTTATAGTAATAGAGAAGTTTGGAAAGGGTTGGTGCAAAATAACTATTTTTAAAAATGAATTGTTGAAGGGGCAGCTGGGTAGCTCAGTGGAGTGAGAGTCAGGCCTAGAGACAGGAGGTCCTAGGTTCAAACCTGGCCTCAGCCACTTCCCAGCTGTGTGACCCTGGGCAAGTCACTTGACCCCCATTGCCCACCCTTACCACTCTTCCACCTATGAGACAATACACCAAAATACAAGGGTTAAAAAAAAAATGAATTGTTGACAAGAGAGTAAGCTGTGTTTGTGCATTATTAGGTGTGGAGAAAAATTTGGTAGAGTTGGAGAAGTGAATCTGTATAATTCAAATTTTGCTCCCCAGAACTCTCTTTCCCAGCTTCCCATGTTCATTCTCAGGTTACCTGCTAAGGTGGGGAAAATATATTTTTGTGCAACTCCGTTCTCTCTTTCTCCTCCTGTAAATGCGGCTGTGGCGGTGGGTTGAGGTGAGAGGCAGGAGAAGTTTACTCAGGTTTTACTTTTGTTCTTTTTATTTCTTCTACTTCAAGTGATTATTAATAAACTTTATAAAATATAATATTTGGAGTTATTGGATATTAATTTTAATCTTACAAATCTAACGGGACAGCCAGAGACTCTGAGGCACCTGTAACAATAGCACCTATGATACTATTTATCCTATGCGTTCTTGTGTTACAGATATAGTGTTTGTATACATGCTAACATGGCAAGGAGGAGGAATGGGGGAGGGAATATAATGTTGCCAAATGATACAGACCAAAATGGTTGCTTGGTTCCTAGGGACAAAGTGATAATGAAGCTGTGACATCAAGTCTAGTCAAATATTGTCCAATGAATAAATTGTTTCAGCAGAATTTACTCTCAGTTCCTAACCTCACTTGTGTGCTCTCACTTATGATAAAACATTTCTTTTGAGATGGGCATTTAATAGTCAGGCATCTATTTATGGCTAGAACTATTGTTCCTGACTGGCCTCTTCATCATTCAACTTGATCTTGTTGTTAGATTTGGAGTCAAAGGACTTGGGTTCAAATTTGGTTTCTGCTATTACTATATGACTTTGTGTTTTATCTTTCTTGGCTTCAGGCTTCTTATCTGTTAAAATGAAGGGGCTTGAACTAGTTGAACCTCAAAGATCTCTTCCAGTTCTGAATCTATGATCCTCTGAGAATAATGGATTAGGATTTCTTAACCTTTATTTTTTTGAGTCACTGGACCCCATTCAGCAGTCTTAGTGGATCTTATGGTCCCCTCTTTAGAATAATGTTTTTAAATACATAAGATAAAAATGTATAGTACTACCAAGGAAACCAGAAACTTCTTTCAAAAATAAAAATAATTTTAAAAACCCTCAAAGACATCAGGTTAAAACCTCTGGACTAGATGATACCAGAACACAGGACACCTCTGTTAGTTTTCTCGTAAATACATACTGCCAGACCCACACTGGCCAACAAGATCACATAACACTGGGTAATTTGTGTTAACCAACAAGATCAAAGAATAATTACAGACTATGAGTTGTATTTATATGTTGTTATCCGTTAGGGATAGCCAAGGCTCTATCGGTGTCTTGATATTTTCGAAGTCGAAAATAGTATCCCCTCTGAGGGATGGAGGATAAATAATATGACTTTCTTAAAGAAAATCTGTGTCAACATTAAAGACTTGTATCTCTCTGAGAACAAGTAAGACAGACATTAATGAAGCTGCTCTATTTATCCCTTGTATGTACTAACATCTGTTAAAATGTCATTTACGCAGGATAGCATGAGTTATTGACACATTAACACATCAATTTGGCATAGCCAAACCTTTACAATTACATTATGATGTTTTGCAGAGTTCTCATCTGTGACAAGCTCACTTAAAAAGTCACAAGTTAAAGTCATTTTTCTTCACTGCTGGGCTCCCTGCACATGGTTGTGGAGAACGCCAGTTGGAAAGCTGTATAATTCGAGAGGCTGGGGAGTTGAAACCAGAGAGTTTCAAGCCAGAGAGAAGGCGAGCAAGACTCTACTGTTTCGCTCACTCATCTTGAAATGGAAAGAAGATCCTGAATTTTATTGGGATTCATCTCAGTGAAGGGAGCTGCCAAGTCTGGCACTGTGCCCAGCCATTCTGAATGAGGACTACCTCAGAAGAGAGGAGATTGCTTAATGAATCTTGGGGTGGGGGGTGGGGGGCGGGAGTGGAGAAGCAATATTTCCTAATATTGGGTTGGCTTTTCCTAAGGTTAGGCTAATTTTTCCTTAAAGTATTGAGATCATCCTTAAGAGTAATCTGGCCCGGTGGACTTGAACCATTGACCTAGCTTCCTCATTGCCATCATACAGAAGTCTGGATACTAATAGGGAATCAGGAATTAGGGTCTCCTTCCTGAGAAGCGTAGATTATCAGGGGGGGATAACATTACAAATATATCTGGCAGGGAGGGTGTTACGCTTCTTGTGTGAGGGAGAGAAGGTGAAAGATTAGTGGACAGAGCAAGTTAATGTCTCTCTTCAGGTTCCAGTCTTCATGTGGGATGTTGAACTCTCATCATACAAAATGGTTTACATCAGAACTCTGTATCGTCTTCCTAGTTAAAATAAAAAGTATTAAAAGAAAGAATTCTCAAGGAAAACAAAATCACTAATAAGATCTGGGAATAAGAGTTAAGGTCTACATAGTCTTAAGTAACAGTCATAATGAAATAGAACAAAATAAAAAAAAAGGCAGTAAAAGTTTGAAGAGAGTGTCATGTAAAATATAGGAATAGGAACGAGGATACTTGCCAGAAGTAACTCCCCAAGGAGGAAGCTCTCTCCATAAAAATAAATAAATAAATAAATAAATATGAACTAAGCCTTGGGTTGGCAGGGAAAAGGGGAGATTCAAAACTAGAACAAGGAAAAGGAACAGACCAGGAGGTAATACTACTTCCATCCATCCATCCTTTCCCCAATAATAAGATTTTACTAAGCACTTATTAGGTTTCAAGCACAGCGACAGGGGCTGGAGATCAAAAAAGACAAAAATGATATAACCCTTACTATTACATCTGTGCTTACATTCTATTGGGATACTATGTAATAATCATAATCATAATAATCATAATAATAATATATGCCTATATAATACAAGGCATTTTTTTGAGCAAGATAATAGCAGCTTGAGGAATCACAGAAGGCCTGACATACAAGGTGGTCTTAAAGCTAATCTTCCAAGAAACCTAGAGATTTTAAGGAATGAGTGCATTAGAGTCATACATGGCTAGGCAGCACAAGAGCACAGGACATAGGAGATGGAATATTTTGTATATGGAATGCTGAAAAGGCAAGTTTTAAGAAGGCAAGAAAGGAACGTACGATAAAGCTAGAATTGGAAGCTGTAGCTTCCAAATATGATGCACTTTAAATGCCAAACAAGGGAGCTTCCATTTTATCCTAGACATGACAAGGAGCTTCTGGAATTTACTGATATTTACTTTAGGAAGATCATTTTGGAGGCTTTGAGAGGGAAGAAATAAGAAGGAAGGCCCTTGCAATTGTACAGGTGAGAGGCAATTAGGTCTGTGTTCACTTGCCTCACTAAAGGAATAACCCTAAGCAAACCACCACATGCCCAACATATCCTTCATTCTCTTCTTCTCTCTTCCTCACACTTAGCTAAAGGTCAGGCAACTGTGATCTTGGATCTGCCCTCAAGGAGCTAATAATGTTTTCAGGAATGAAAACTTGTAAATAAAAAATAATAATATGAAATAGAATTTCTCAAGAACATAAAGAGAGGGGAACAAAGTGTTCTGAGCGGGGCAAGATTCCTGTTTTGGCAGGTGTGGTAGGGGAAGAAAGGAATCAGCCAAGACTTCACTCAATGGCCATTCAGGTATAATTTCATTGATTCCCAGCTTCTTGGGAATTCTTATGAATTCTTGACCTGGTCAATATCCACTCCTCATAAATTTATTTTTTAAAAAGAGAAACCTATCTGGGATATTTATTTCACTGTTTTCCAAACAGTGTAATTAGGACGTAAGAGAAAAACCAAAACAAACAAGAACCAATTACTGACATGAGTTTTCTACCATCCTTTTTAGAACCACAACATCCTAGCTCATTACATTTTATAGCTGTGTTCTTCAGCATCCTTTGTTCTTTCTCAACTTACTGCCTCCCACCTCCTTTCTTTTTCTGTTTATGATTCTTCTTTGCCTTTTTCAGGAAGCTGTTTGCCCATTTCAGGAAATTTGCCACATTGCCGTGAAGTCTCTAGTCTCTTTGTCCACTTTTTCCCTTGTTTAGCTCACTTACTTCCTTTCTTGCTAAAATGCCCTCACAGAGATTATGGATTGGTAATAGAACTCGGAGGATCATGGCATGCTTCTTAGGAACCCACTGACAAATTCTGTTCCTCCTTTTCTTGTATCCATGTTCAGGGCATGACTGGATGGAATAAAATGATCCCTAGGGTTCTCCTAATTATAAATTTGTGGTCCTATTTTCCGTTACAGAAATAGGAATTCAAGGGCAGGATGATATGATTGTAGGTTTTTGAGCTAGAAGGGACCTTAGAAGTCTTCTAATCTAACCTTTTGGGGTTTTTTTTTATGAAGAAATGTCCCCAGAGAGGGTAAGTACTTTTTCAAAGACCGCATGGTTTAGCAAGTGGTAGAATTGGTACTGGATCTCAGGATGCTTTACTCCAAAGCCTGTGGTATTTCCATTAGGAGAAATACCTGTGACCACCAGGGGGCACCTAGAATCTCTGAATGTTTTATAGTCTATACTCTATAAAGCCAGCCATTATGGGGTCCTGAAGCCAAAGTACTCATGGAAGCCGACAATGGATGCACCGACCATGTTTATGAAAACACAAATTCTTGTTAAAAGTGTCTTTTCTTGATATCAAGAATGTCTCAGAAAATCCGATATCACAGGCTCATAGATTTAGAGCCGGAAAGGACCTGAAAAATAAGACCTACGTCACTCTGACTAGATCAAACCTCATTTCATAGAGGAGGAAAATAAAGCCCCAGAAGGCAGAGTGATTCATGTCCAAGATCATACAAGTTAAAGCTGGGTTACCATCACTACTATGGGGCACCAGACATCTAGGCTCTCTTGGGATTTCCCTGGCATGCTGGAATAAGCCTGTGGATTAAATGTGGATTTCTTCCACCCAAAGAGAATGCATGTGTGTGTGTGTCTACTGCTAGGCTGGGGAACTCTGATAATATTGGTCTCTCATTTCTGGAGTGGGAAGAGAAGGATCTAGAGTTCTAAAAAGTTCTGGTAGGAAACTGAAAGATGGCACCAAAGTGGAGGAACTTGGATATCTTGTGTGGCCCCTGAAAGTGATCACTCATTCCCTTTCAGTATTTCTGGGTTTGGCTCTAATGCCATGATTCTCCCCTCATTGGCTGGTATTACAATGGGATTGTTTGTTTTCCATTATGGTATGCACAACACATTCCCTTCCCCTACCTATTCCTTGCCCACTATGAACCTGAATTTTAGAAAACTTCAATACAGAGAACTTGGAGTTAGAAGATCTGAATTGGGTGCCAACTTTAGTATTTACTGACTATCCAATTATGGGAAGTCCCATCGCCTCTCTGTTATACACTTACCTCTAAAATGAGTGCTATCAGTCTCAAAAAATTGGGAGGAAAATACTTTGTAAACCTTAAGCCATTTTGGAAATGGGAACCAACGTTGTTATTTTCTCTCCCTCTTAACAAGGTCAGGTGCTTATATCTAATCTAAACTTCTCTTATCTTCCATTAAGTCCTAACCCCCAAATGTTCTGCATGCAGAAGGTGTTGAATAAATATTTGCTGACTTGTGGAATTAGTCGTCTACATTGAGTGTATAGGCAAGTGTGTAAAGCTAAGACATTTGTAACCAGTAAAATGTGATCAATAAATATAAGGGCTAGGGACTTCCCCATTCCTGCACTACATCTGGACTGAGAGCTTCAGGAACCTGGAACGTTGGTGGGAGATTCAAAGGGAGTGGGAGTGGGTCAGGTTTTAAATCAGAAAAAGTCAGTTGGTCCTGGGTAATGGAAGAGAGAACTCAAAATGGAATATTCAGGGCAGCTAGGTGGTACAGTGGATAGAATGCCAGGCCTGGAGTCAGGAAGATCTGGGTTCTAATCTGTCCACAGGCACTTCCTAGCTGTATGACCCTTGGGCAAGTCACTTAACCCAGTTTACCTAGCCCCTTACTCTTCTGTCTTAGACTTGTTACTAAGACAGACAGTAAAGATTTTTTTAAAAAAAGGAAACATTCACAAACTTGCAACCACAAAACCACTATGGACCATACATCCACATTATGCCTAGAATAAATCTCTGAACTAGTTGTTGGGAAGCAGTGAAGAATCGGCTTTCATCATGGCAAATGAACATGGCTTGGGTACTGGCCTAGATTCAGGAATAGGTCAGAGTTGAGAATATAATTTCCTATAGTGGATAGGTGATTAGGATTAGCTAGAGTTAAACTGAAGATGAGCTCTTCTATTCCTCTGTAAATCTGTGAATTCTATGCTGTTAAACCTTATTTTCTTTGCCCCCTTGATTCTGTATTACTTTGTATTAAAAGCACTATGATTCATTGCTCTGTACTGTACAAATACCTATTGTTATTGTCATTGCTTCTTCCCTTAGTACTACTCTTCATCCTTCCATCCCTTGGGAGAAAATTTCGTTGGTGACCAAAAATATCTACCACTTGGTGGCTAACCTTCTGGTGATGAACCTCTCAATTTTGGGTTCCCAAAACCTTTTTAATTTTTGACATGAGATCAAAGTATACTTTATTTATTCTAAAGTGAATTCTTATTCTGTCTGTTTTGTTCTTGTGTGTCCTATCAGGCTGGTATTCTGCAACTCAGGAAGGAATACTTTGAAGCCATAGTTTCTGGCCATGAATTTTTATTTGCATGAAATGGTATTATGAAGAAGTGGGGGCACAGGGAAGGTGGGAGGAGGCAGGTTCAACACATAAATTATTTAATTCATTTTTGCAACAGTTCTCCATTCTGCTTCCACTGGACCTGATGGGCCATCTATTCAAATCTCCTGATTACTGTACAAGTGAGGAAACTGAAGCCAAGGAAAGTTGTTATTCACCTAAGATTGCAGAGTTAGTAAGTAATAGAGGTAGAACTTGACTAACTCCAGAGCTATACTCTTCCCACTCTATCACATCTGCTGAATCTTCTTTGAAACAGTCACATCTCCGATTTTCCCCAGGAAGTCACACTACCCCAAGACACAGTATCAGCTTCAGTTTTCATTTTAGTCATGTACTTCTGTACCGATGTGATAGACAAATCGGGAATATGTTGAGATGAACATTCAATCCATTCATTCAGCAAACAATTATAAACACTAACTATGTGCAAGGAACTTTGCTTTGGCACTGAGGATCGAAAGATAAAACAAGTAGTTCCTACTTTTAAGAAACTCCTTTTTGTATTGTAAAATTCAGAACTGTTTGGTCAAAGATCATAAGCACCAACTTTTAGTGTCATCGTGATGAATTTTCCCACTTTTCCCTCAGTACTTTTAAACCTGAAAAGGGTAGAGGGGCAGGAAGGAGGAAGAAGGAAGGGAAGCCTGAGGCTAGGCAGTGACAAATATGGTCTTCTTACATTAGCAATGATCTACTCATAATTAGATGAGAAATGACTGTCCAAAAAAATGTGGATAGGTAAGAAGAGATCCTTGCAGATCATAGAAAACACTGTTGCAATAAGAAATAGCATGTTTGGAAGCAGCTTTTTTTATTTCTGTTACCCTGATACCTGGTGGATTCCAGGATCTGCAAGTTTAAGGTCCTGCTGAAGAAACTGAGGGGCACTGCTGTCTTTTAGACACTGTGCTAAATCCTGGGGATTCAAAGAAAGGCAGAAGAGTGCCCTGCCCTCTAGGAGCTCACCATCTAAGGCAGGAGATAATGTGCAAACAACTATGTACCTACACGATTTATATACTGGGTAGATGGAAGGTAATCTTACAGGGAAGGCACTGGTATGGTGGGAGAAGAGGAAAAGCTGCTTGCGCAAGGTTGAATTGTAGCTATAACTCAGAAGGAAGACAGAGAAACCAAGAAGGAGAAAATTCCAGGCCTGGGGTGTCAACAGTCAGTGAAAATGTAAATTCAGGAGGTGGAGTGTATTGTGGAAGGAACCTGTAAGAAGCCAGATCAGGAAAGAGAGTATGTGAAGGGGAGTAAAGTGTGATGCCTGGAAAGTCTAACTATGTACATGCATGATTATCTGCTGGGTAGATGGAAGGCAATCCCAGAAGGAAGGCACTAGGATTGAGGGAGAAAGGGAAAGGCTCTTTGCAGAAGACTGAATTTTAGCTGAGACCCGAGAAACTAAGAGGTGAAGGAGGGAGAGAATTCCAGGCATGGAAGACAGCTAATGAAAATGTAAAGTCCAGAGGTAGGGGGTCTTGTGTCATAGTATATGGAAGAGAATAAAGTGTAACAAGCCTGGAAGTGGAAAATAACTAGTTTGTGAAGGGCTTTAAAAGGCAAACACAGGCTTTATATTTAATTTGGAGGTAACAAGGAGCAATTGTTGTTTACTGAGTAGGGAGGATGCATGATCAGATCTATATTTTAGGAAGATCAGTTGGATGGACTAGAACGGGGAGAAACTGAGGCAAGGAAGCCAAACCGAAGGCTATTGCAATAGTTGGGAAATAAGGTGATATGGGCCTCCTCCAGAGTGGTGACAATGGCCAAGGAGAGGAGGGAAATGTATATGAGATATTTTCTCTCTCTGAGAATAGGATTCAGTAGCAGATTGGCTGTGGGAGGTGAGAAAGTGTAAGAAGTTGAGGATGACACCTTCAATAAAAGATTGGGATTACTGAGAAAAGGCCATTTTATTGGGCAACTAAGAGATGGTAACTTTAGAGAGCACAGGTTGAGTTGAATATGTGAGAGAGAGTAAAGGAAGTAGAGGAACTGACTTGAGACTTTTTCAAGGAATTTAACTATGAAAGGGAAGAAAGATACAGGACAATAGCTAGTAGGGAAGAACAGATCAAGTGAAGGTTTTTTAAAAATGGGGAAACTTGAGCATGTTTTTAGGATCAGAAAAGTAGCCAGTAGACAAGGAGGGATTGAAAATTAGTGAGAGGGCAGGGATGATAGGGGGGATAATCTGCAGGAGAAGTAAGGATGGAATGGGATCATTTATGAATCTAGGGGGTTTGCTTTGGCAAAGAGAAGGATCACTTCTTCATGGGAGAAGGTAGCAAATGGAAGAGGAAAAGGAGAAATGAAAGAGCTCTCATCAAATGACTTTTTTTTTTGCAATGAAATATTAAATCACATGTGATTCTTATCCAAGTCTTTCCTTAAATTCTTCTTAGTTCTACCCAACACACTGGAAATCTTCCTTTGGATCTTTTAATTAAAGCCCTATAAGCAATCCAATTGCCATTTTAGTTGTCAATATCCTTGAGTAGTCAGGGGTGAGGGTTGTCCAGTTTCTTTTCTTTTAAACCACAACAACATATCTATTCAATTCAACCAATTCAAATCATCATCCGTTTTTTCAATATCTACTGTATATAAGACATTATGCTAGGTTCTCAAAGATGAAAATTAAGATTCCCTTTCCTCAAGAAGTTTAATTCTGTTAGGGTGGAAAAGGCAACAACACCACAAACTGTAAATATGCATTAAGTGCCTACTGTATCAAATAACTGTGTTAGGTACTAGGAGAATATACAAAGATTACATAAAATACTGGTGACCTGGAGCAAGCCACTGAACCTCCCTTGGTCTGTTTTCCCATCTGTAAAATGAAAGGGTTAAACCAGCCAGCCTCTTAAGTTTCTGCTAGGTCTGGATGTCTGGTCTTATAACTATATTTTTAAAGTTTTCTCTAAATGAAGTTGACTTGGCAAAGACAGAGAGTCTAAAAGCTTTAGCTCATCTGGAACCCAATCCCAATCTGACTTCAGCAGACAGCCACCTGCTGATTGGTACTAGTTAAATCGTCCCCTTTCAGCTGTTGGCTGTCAAGCAGCAACTAGTGCCTGATTGAAAGGAGAGAAGAGTGATTGTACTTAAAAAAATCTTTGTCACATAATCCACAGTGGCACCAGATTATTGGACCCAAAGTGAGTAGCAGACAGTTTCCCAATTCCTGTGCCAAGTGCCAGTTTCCTCAGCCAGGTTTTAAATTTCAGGTGGGGTCATTGGAGAACTTGATAGTGTGATTAGTTGTGGGAGGGATGTGTTAACTGGACCCAAATTGTTATCTGATACCTAAAATATAAATCTTTTCTGGTGGTTGGAAAAAAGAGCCCAAGGCTTTTTGGATCGTTTACTTCTCATTTTCTTGGGCCTCCCAATTTCTTGGTTCCAGCTGGGTCTGGACCCAAAGTGGCCGAGATTTCCCTGGGAAAGAATGGTGCTTCTCCTCAATGTACTTTTTTCATCCAGCTGGAGCCAGCAAATGGTGGAGAGTTCATGGAACAGCTTGTTATTGCCAGGTTTCCAGCCCAGTAGAGCAGCTCACAGAAAGGCTAAGAGTTCAGCGAAAGTTTGGATAAACATTTTAGCTTCTGGGTGTCTCACTGATTGGGAAACTCAAGAGGGAAATCTGGGGACTACAGACAAAATCACTTTTTGGCAGCTAGATTTTTATTTACAGGTGTTAATTATTTCCTCTGCGCTTAATTTGAGTGTGTTATCAGCAAATAATGGTGTGCTATACTTGCCTTCACAAAAATGTTTTGTGTCACAAATCAACTGAAAATTTTGAGATTTAGAGATGGAAAAGACCTTAGAGATGATCTAGTCCCTGCTATAATACAGATAAAAAATATAAGGTCAGAGAATGGAGGTGACCTGCCCAAAGTCACATATTAATTGTTTCTGTTCAGTTGTGTTCTGACTCTTTGTGATCCCTTGAACCACAGAGCAGCAATACTGTCATGGGGGACTTCTTGGCAAAGGCACTGGAGTAGTTTTTCCTTCATTTTCCAATTTTCCAAGAAAATTTCCTTCTCCAGCTCATTTTACAGGTGAAAAAACTGAGTCACACTGGGTTAAGTGACTTGCCTAGGGTCACACAGCTATTGTGTCCAAGGAGGATTTTAACTCCTGTCTTTTTGACTGCAGGACTGGTTTCCATCTACTATGGCCACTAGCACCAGCTGCCCTTTCTCCTTAAGGCAGTGATGGGCAACCTTTTGAGCTTGGTGTGTCAAAATTTGCCCAAAAAACGAGCATAACTTGTGTGGTGTGTCACTTTGAGAAAAAAACTATAATTTCATGATATTTATAGTTTAAATAACAAAAATGTATAATTGTAATATATAATTGTATTTAATAAACCAAAATAGGTAAATTAATATAGGTAGAATTGTCATCTATAGTGCACAGAGTGTCTACACCACACTACCACAAATATTTCATCCTTGGCATGTGGCCCTGTGTCATTGAAAATGGCTACGTGTCAGTGCTGACACACGTGCCCTAGGTTTGCCATCACCACCCTAAGAAATATGTGATTTAAAATCCAGTTTCTGGCATTTCTTAACTTGTGAAACCCTTGCTAAGTCATTTAACTTAGCCTTAGTTTTCTCGTTTTAAAAATAGGGATTGGAAAAAAAAATACTTGTCTAGTTCCATGCAGGGTTATTAGGGTTTAAATGAGATAATGTAGGCAAAGAACTTTCAGAGTGAAGAATGTTAGTTAGCTATTATTATAATAATTACAGGTACAGTTCTCCTCTGACTCCACCAAAGAAGGCTGTTTGTGCTTGAGGAGTGGATTTTGCAGCCCTCGCTTTTCTCCTGGTACATTCTGAATGAATTACAGATCCCGACTGTAGTGAGCAGTCATCCAGTGGCAGCAGCCTGGGCTGCTTTTGCAAATTTATCACCCTGAACTCCGGCCTCACCATCTGTTCTACCCTCTAATTACAAATGCAAAAAATAGCTAATTTGCAATGGCGCCATAAAAAAGGAAAATAGAAGTGATTTAAGAGCTCATGTGTGTTGGGTTTCTCATGTTTTACATGCTGCAATCAGAGAAATTTCTGTCCCTTGACATAGTGAATTCCCTGCTAATAGCAAGCTTTTCATCCTAGATGATTATGGGAGAATTCCTGTTAAATGACACAGATTGGGAAGTCAGCCTCCGACCAGGGGCCTTGGCTCCCCCTTGCCAATGGGAACATGTAGGGAAAGTGAGCTGGACCCCATCCTCATACTTCACATGTATGTGTGTGATTCCTTGGAAGTGTGCTTTCATCAATTAATTGCCTTGACTTCCTTGGAGATGTCCTTAGACCAGAGGTTCTTAAGCTTTGGTGGGTCATGGATGACCCCTTTGGCGAAATGGGGAAGCCTATGGACTCCTGCAAATGATGTTTCTAAATGCATAAAATACGGGGCAGCTGGGTGGCTCAGTGGATAGAGAGCCAGGTGTAGAGAAAGAAGGTCCTAGGTTCAAATCTAGCCTCAGACACTTCCTAGCTGTGTGACCCTGGGCAAGTCACTTAACCCCCATTGTCCAGCTTTCCCTACTCTTCTGCCTTGGAACCAATACACAGTACTGATTCTAAGACAGAAGGTAAGGGCTAAAAAAAAAAACTATAAATGCATAAAATCAAATATATAGGCATATAAGGAAATCAATTATATGGAAATAACGATCAGAATATTAATTATATATATTTAAAATGCAGATTCATGGACCCAAGACTAAGAAGCTCTGTGAATAGAGGGACACGAAGCATAAAAAGCACAAACACATTTTGATCTAGGCATTTTCTCTTCGGGGCTCATTTTCCCTCCATAGGGTGCCTGTGAAGCCAGTCCTCTTAGCAGAACGACAAATGCACCTGCAGATGTGTTCACATTTGCATGCCCACACACTGCCAGTTCACACGAGTGTATGAAGCACCAGCTGTGTGCCCAGCTCAGTGCAGAGAGTGTCCATCACATAGAAGGTGAGATGGTCCCTGTTCTTAAAGAGCTTACAGGCACTACTAAGTACCCATTTTGCTCCCCACTCTAGAGAAGAAAAAGAAAACATAATAATACTTCAAATGAACCTGGGTCTGATGCAGAGATCCCATACGACTAGAACCCCAGACATAGTTATAGGGTGTGTAGGGAAGTTTATTATTTAGGAATGGAGAAATTGGCAGATTTTCACTTGAGTTCTGGGCATCTTCAAGTGGGGCTCTCTTGCCACCTTGCTCCAAACCAACCCCCCATTTTTTTAGATTCTAGAGTGAGGATGGTTAAGGGTAGGGCAGGGACTAGACTGAGGAACTCCCCACACAGTCTTGCACTCTGAAAGAGATTATACAGGGGGCATTCACAAAGCACCATCAGAGGAGACCATATCCATGTACCCAAGAGGCCAAGGCCATGGAACCCAGCTGGAAATGATTGCAGGAATTTCTGTTTCTGGGGTGTATGCAAAGGATTATTTTAATTCCATTTGTAAAAGACAGGATTATGTGGAGGGGAAAACACTGGACCTGGAGCCAGATGAGCTGGAGTTTGAATCCTAGTTGTGGCATTTATTAGCCACTTGAAAGTAGACAAATTACTTTGTCCTTTTGAGACTTGGTTTCTTCATCTGCAAAATGGGGAGAAAACTACTTGCATTCCCTACTTCACCAAGTGGTGGAGAGAGTAGATAGTGTCTAAGTTAAGGGGTGTTCTTATATAGAAATGATGAATGGGGGCAACTTGGTAGCACAATGAATAGAATGCCAGTCTTGGAGGACCTTGGTTCAAATCTGGCCTCAGATGCTTCCCAGCTGTGTGATCCTGGGCAAGTTACTTCACCCCCATTGCCTGACCCTTGCTGTTCTTCTGTAAGGTAAAGGTTGTTTTTTTTTTTTTTAAAGAAATGATGAAGTAGAATGAAGCCCCTGAAATTTGTATCCCCTGCCCCCAGCAAGGTGTTGTAGTAACAAATTAAATGTTTATTGATCACTTGATAAAATACAGAGAAACACAAGAAGATTCGCAGGAACTGATTCAAAGCGAAATAAGTAGAAATGGAAAACAATATCCACACTGACAACAATGTAAATCAGAAAAAAATTAAAAATTGGCTGTTTGACCTCCTACAATAGGCATGAAAATTCCCTTCCTTCCCCTCTTTGAAGAGGCACAAAATGATGGGTTTGAAACACTGCTGGACTTGGTTGAGACAGATCAATAGGTTTTGGAGACTTATTTGGTCTGAGTTGATTTTTTCATTCTTCTCTGTTCCTGAAGTTGGCTCTCTGGGAAGAAGAAGGGAAGACACAGATTGGAAAATGAAGGTGACATCGAAACAAAAAATATGAATACCTTAAAGAATGCAAAGCATTCTCTGAACATTAACTGTTGTTAGTAATTAAGTTGCAGCAGTGTGTTATAAGGCAAGTAACAATATCTGACATTTATAGTACACTTTAAAGTTTACAAAGTGCTTTACGTAAGTCCTTTCATTTATTCCTTGGGAACTACCCCTTTAGATAGGAACCACATCCCTATTTTGAAGGGGAGGAAAGCAAGATTTTGGCCCATGCACAGTCACAAAGCTGGTAAACATCAGAAGTGGGGGCCGTGCCCAGATTTTTCCTAACTTCAAGATTCACCACGTTTTCTACTACTTCATTCTTCCTTTCACAATTGCACAGTAACACATGTGAGTTCTGGTCCCCCTCTTACTTCCCTCGAGGCCTTGAGCAGATCAGGAACCTCCGTGGGCAGTTTTCAATGCCTTGGCCTTTGAAACTGAGCAATCAGACTAGATCTTGAAAGATCTTTAAGGCTTCAAAACTCTATAATTCAAAACTGATTGAATGCAATAGGATAGTTTGAATAGTTTTGCCTGCTTTAGGTTTCTGCAGATCTAGATTTTTTTTCTTTTTTTTTAAACCCTTAACTTCTGTGTATTGGCTCAAAGGTGGAAAAGTGGTAAGGGTGGGCAATGGGGGTCAAGTGACTTGCCCAGGGTCACACAGCTGAGAAGTGTCTGAGGCGGGCATTGAACCTAGGACCTCCCTTCTCTAGGCCTGACTCTCAATCCACTGAACTACCCAGTTGCCCCCTGCAGATCTAGATTTGTTAGGAGCACTTATGTTGAAATTATATATTATAAAAAGTCTAATTGAGAAAACTAATAAAAAGCACTTTCCAGAGGGACTAGTCTGGTCAAAAACCTGCATGAAACTGTATAACCAAATAGTTCTGGCCTTTGGATAGTTCTGGCAAATAGAGAACATTAATCTTTCTGTGAACATTCTCACTTATTTTTTTTTTAAACAAAACCATGATATTTAGCAAAGTGGGCAGTCAGTTAACTTTCAAAGTTGAGTCGGGGCCAGGATAGCAGGGGGAAAATGAAATGTCACAAACTCCATCAGTCAAGGTCATTGCAACAGCAAGGAGTCATCCTCCTGATGTCTTCGCCGTACTCTGAGGTTTTAAATTCCAGAAAAAATAAGAAGTAGGAAAAGGGCAACAGGGAATAAATAAAGCACTTCCTTTAAAAATTGTAGTTGCTGAGATAATGAGCTTAAAATGAAGCAGGCAGGCAGGAAAAAGGGTAACAAAAGGAGCTCTTTACTGCTAATATATGCATGTCTTGAGATGGAAAATAGGTTCCTCTTTTTCTGCATTTAATAAGTTTAAACAGAACCCAAAAATTCAGCTGAAAAATGGGTTGGTTCCTACATTTGCTTTTTATTCCATGAGATATAATTTCTAGTTTTATTTCTCAATCAGAAAGCAATGCATCTGTATTCCAGTCCTTTCTGAAAACAATAGTTTGTTTCAGAAATTAGTGTGTTGATGAATCAGGCCCTTGAAACAGTTCATCAATGTGTTTTGAGGTTCATATTATCTTGTAAAATTGCCTACCCAGGAAAGGCTGGGACCTGGAAAGAACAGCTTCCTTCCATATTCTATGATTACTAGTGATGCTGGAAAGATGTTACCGTAGCCCCGTTGTTGTTCAGGGGTCAAGACTGGGCAGTTAACACAATTCCAAGGTTGGGTTCTTTGTTGGTGAATGGTCTTACGTGACATTTAATGGAGATGGATTGGCTGAAGTGGATTTAAAAAAAAAAATCTCTTAGACGATTGCATGACGGTTGTTTTGATCTAGATTACTGAGATTTTTCTGCTTTTCCCCTTTGGTTTCAGACTAGAGCACTTCTGGAATCCTTACTCCCCAGCCTTTCAATAACACCTCAGTGATCTGGAAGGGCTTTCTGGGTAATTAGCATGCAAATGTGCATTTCAATGTGTGATCATAGACAAGCTATCATGCTCCTGCTGAGAAATTGATTTTGTTAGCAGGCCCAGGAAGGTGTGTTTTTCATTTAGACATGCTTGTGTGGCTATGAACACAAAAGGGAAATTCTACATCAGCAATAATTGATATGGAAAAATGCTCCGGATGACAATCACCAACAGAACCAAATATTTCGCCTCCTTGGCCTTTAGTTTGTATTCTGGTGAAGTTGTAAGACTACCCGGATGAAGGGTATTTCAGAATAGTTCATAATTTTTCACTTATTCAAAATGTCATATCTCTGGTGAAGCTGTAAGACTACTTGGATGAAGGGTGTTTGGGAATAATTTATAATTTTTCACTTATTTAAAATGTTGTATCAGGTTTTTGTTGTGTTAAAGAAATTCTTGTATCCTATTTGGCCAGAGGAGAGCTAGGGAAGCTATATTTTAGAAGAGTAAACCAATATACCTGATTTTGTTTATTGGATTCAAATCTTGGTTGGATCTGCTGCCTGTGTGACCTTGAGAGAGTCACTTCCTCTCTGGGCTTTATTTTTTTTCCCCATGGGTAAAAAAACTTTGTTGGATTAGATATTTACTATGCCCAGAATTTTTTTTTCTCTCTCCCCTCCTCCCCTTCTGTCTTTCTGTCTCTTGCCTTTGTTTCTGTTTCTGACCATCTCTCTCTCAGCAAGGGAGAATAGTCAGAGAGAATTCTCTTTGGGAAGATTTCTACTAAAAGGTGACCAGTTAGTAAAGTTCTGCCCAGAGAATATCAATATACCTATTTCCAATCAGCTGGATTCCCAGGCTTGCTGGGGAGAAGCCATCAGTGTGTAATACGGAATGGAGAAGTTATCTGACAAATAGGGGAGTCTCCCCCACGTTGAAGAAGTGGTCGAGGCCCACAGGGCTGTTATCTGGGCTTCCCAGAGATAGGAGCACAAGAGATTCGAGCCATAAAGCGAAGGGACGCGGTGCAACTCCACTTACCCATCCTGTGGATTGCAGTTCAGGGTCCTGCTTGCACCAGGTGCGCCTGCAAACGCCGAGGTTGGCGGCTACGGATGGGAGCACGGACCCGCGGACGCCCCCTTCCTCAGGCTCCTCTAGCCAGAGGGAGGAGGCTGGCACTTGTAGGGCGGTCCACCTGCGGGGCAAGGAGCCAGCAGCTGCGGCCAGGGAGAGCGGCCCCCCGCGGCGGGAACTTCCCCTCCGGCGAGGCGCACTTAGAATGGGCCTGATTAGGCGGCCCTGCATCTGGGGTTCAGGCGGCTCCCGCTCTCCCTCCTCTCCGCGGGGCTGCATGTATTGCATTAGCTTCCTTGCTGCCCCTGCCTCTCACCATGGTGCGAGCTTTTAGCTTGTTGATTTATGGAGCTATTCCGTGTCAGGTAATTGACCAGCAATATCGTATTTATCATCCTGCCTGTCACAGAATCCGCTGGCCGATCGGCGATTCCAAGGCACTTGGGAAAGGTCCATTGACTTCAAGCAGCGGCAGAAGACCGTCAAGAATGTAAAGCATTCAAGCTTTTGCCCTTCCAACTTCGGCTTGAACGGTATGTTTTTTGTCCAGAAAAGGGGGTGGGGAAAAGCAGCGTGGCTGGCCTTACATGTAAATAGAATAATAAAAACTCACATTCCGTCGTTCTTGAAACACTGCCCCACTCCCTATATACCTTTTGGAGACTGGGTATTTCTATCTTACTCAAGCTGAAATGGTCACTCAGAGGTCTGATTCCACCACTAATAAACTGAGGAGTTCGACCCGATCCGTTTGCCCCTCCCTAGGCAGCCTGGCGGATTCCTTTCCGTACTCGCAAAGACGCAACACCAGATTTAGTGTGGACACCTAGTTGGCTTTCACCCACTGCAGCTCAGAACGTCTGACTTCAAGGGTTCCCTACGTTCAGCAGGAACTGGTAGTAGGGATAACAGACGTGTACCACCATATCCAGCTCCCTTGTACTTTTTACTGAGGTTTGAAATTCCGTAATTAGAGATTCATTCCGTTGGCTCCGCACTTCATACCTCCTTAAAATTCAGACACACCCGAGAGATACAAAGCTTGTTTTATCTTTTACAGCTTGCTTTAACATTTTTATTGATACCTTTTTTTTTTTTTAAGCAGGCGCACACTCTTTTCATTGAACTTTGTCTCATAGCAACAACAGAAACAACCTAAAGCAAATTGGGAAGCAAAATCATCCCACAAATCATGAAAAACTCCACACCCATAGCCTTCCACCTTAGTACGGGGGGAAGTATTAGAACTGACTTTTACAGAGTTTATCCTGAAGGCTAATTTTTAAAAGTAGAGAAGGTGAGAACAGGAGGAGGGTGGACATCTGAGGGGGCATGAAGACAGGAAAAGATGAAGAAAAATATGAGACATGAGACAGAAAAAAAAAAATCCTCTCCATTCCACAAGTTTATACAGTGCCAACCCTGTTAACGAAATATATCCTTGATTTCAAATGTAATTTTTTTTTTTAAATCCGAGTTTAGTGTTATTTTAACTTAGAATAGGTTATCTCTCTGACACTGGACTCTCTTTTACTTTCCTCTCCTTGCAATAGGTGAAAGGGAAAAAGAAATCTGGATATTTGGGGGAAAACACTTGAGTAAGTAAAGAAAAAAGAAGCTTTTTATTCTACTTCTAGAAGTTGTAAAGGAACATCAGAATAAGGCTCCTCACTTTTGTTTTTGAGAGGATGGATGGTGATGGATGGTGATATAGACCTGGAATGCTCATGTTTTTTCCTTACCATCATCAACTCTGATTAGAAATGAGCCACATGTGAGTATTTCACATACATTTAGCCATTTTAAATATTTCTGAATACTCCAATGAGGTGGAAAGTGCCTATTGTTTCAACCCTCAGAACAGTATAAGAAATAACAGGTTTCTAGAGGAGTATTTTGGTGTTTTCTGAAAATTTGGGGCTATAAGAAGGTGGTATAGAAATTTTTTTATGCAAAAACCTTATAAAATTTGTGTAATTCAAATGAAGTAAAAAGACTGTCAAGGATTTTCTTTTTCCTATTAATAATTCTGATTTGCTATTTGAAGAAATGAGGATCATCTTTCTAGCCTTGAAAAGAGTAACCAGACATATCAAGACGGGTAAACTGACACATTTGAACAATTAGTTAGCCTTGATATCCAAATATTTTACAGCATAACAAAATTAAATTAAAATTTTCCACAATTTCAGCTGCTCAATATGATAAGGCTCTGATGACAGCATGGAGAGGAGAACTGAGATCTGATCCCTTCTCACTTTATCAATCACAAATAGGAATAAGTTTTCTAGGTGGTTTTTTAAAAAATCCATCCAAACCTGGGAGGTGAATCTAAGTAACTAGAAAATCCCCCATAGTTGGGTTTAGAATAACTTTAAAAATCTGACTGAAAAGTTTGAAAAATGTGATGTTAATGTTAATCCTTCAGATGTCATCTTTTAAGAATGAAAAATATTCGGCCAGTAGCTTGGGGGAGTCTGAAGGGCAATGTATGATTACAATGTTCCTTTGACTAGTAGTGGGCCATGGAGTGAGTCTTTTGGCCATTCTATTTCCTATCCTGCCTTCTTCCTAAAGGTCAAGTGAAATATTTTCAACTCACTCTTGTATGTCTCTTTCCTGGAGGTATTTGAGGATATAGCTACATGCTTTGGGGACTATGCAGTTATTTGTTTTAATATTAAAATACTATTACAAAATGCCTGGCATGAAAGGGATTTAGTTTTATTCTGAACCAAATCATGTTGAGTCAAATACATGAGTACACATCCCATATGGCTCTCTCATTTTCCTGCTTCATAGGCTTTTGTAGTTATTTTTTTTTCACCTCTCACCAGTTTCAGCTGTTAAATAAGTTTTCCTCACAACTCTAAATCTTATGAAACAATATACCCAGCAAAAAGACCAAAGATCCTCAAGCTTCAGAAGTTGTTATGCAATGCTCCCAAATTTTCCCTTTTCTTTGGAAGAAATTATAAAGAACAAGATGTTCACATTTGTGAAAAGGGAATCCTTTGTTCTCTTTGCTTAGTTAACACTTTGGTTGGCAATCTTGAACTAGGTGGAGGAGCTCACAAACCACTTCCTGGGTTCACACCTTACTTGATGCTAGGTGAGAACAAGCCAGAAATTTAAGAGTTCATACACTTAGAAAGGTATGATTCCAAAGGTGAGAACTCAGACAATTTGGAAGCTGTGATTGGCCCTTGTGAAAAAGGGCAGGGACAGAAAGCCACCATAAAAGCCATGAAGGCAGCCTGGTGAAGGAATATGGTGAAGGAGGCTGGTAGAGAGTGGACTCCAAGAAGAGAGTCACTTCAAGGAGAAGAAAGTGAACTCCAAGAAGAGAGTCACTCCAACAAGGAAGTAGGCTTTGAGAAGAAGGTTGACTCAAAGAAGAAAGTTTGCCTCAGGAGTCACCTTCAGCTCCAGTCATTGTCTTGGATGAGTGGATAACTGGTTTTCCCTTCCTGTCTTCTGAATATACTTTAATTCTAATTGAAGGTTAACAAGTCCTGGTTGGAGCCAAGTGCTAGAACAATATTTAGTTAGATAGGCTAATGTCTTTTCTACCCTTTTGTACTTTCACTCTTTCTACCTCTTTTATAAATAAAAGATTTATAATTTTCATATATTTAGCCAAACCATTAAATTTAACACTTACAGTTGTCAGCCTCATTCTCTCTTCCATAGTCATTGAAATCCAAATTGCAAGACAAAAGTCAGAATGGAATGCAGTGGATGATCTTGGCTTTATTTTTGTAATAGTACCTGGCTTATCAAATGAGATAATAATTGTAAAGCATTTAGCACAATACCTGGCACATAGGAAATACCATATAAATGTTAGCTATTATTATAGTAGGTCCTTAATAAGTAATTATTGAATGGAATTGAGTAATATGAATGAATCTGAAATATAGTCTGTAGATGCCAATGAAGGTTGTTTGTTTTGTTTTGTTTTGAATAGGAGAGTGACCCTTGGGAAGCTATATGGAAGAAATAGATTAGAGAGAGACTAGAAGTTGGAAGGCCAAGTAAGAAGCCATTACAATAGACTCCAAGAGAGGTGATGATGGCGGGCAAAAACTAGGACAGTAACCATGTGAATGAACAGATGTTCTATTGTGGATCCTTGAGTGAAGGCCGACTAAATTATGACCAATGCAGTGCATTCAGTAATGTCTAATTCAGAGTTGCTATGCTTCTTTAAGATGCATATAAGGAGATGTTTGCTAGAAGAATTTTTGTAACACAAGCGCCAACCTTCTGTTGTGTATGTAAAACAAACTGAAAAATGTTTGGTAGAGAATGCATACCTGCATTTACATGGAACTCTATTGGTAAGTTGAGATTCTTTCTCTCTAATAACAAGATTTTTGTGAAGTTTTTCTCTCCTAGAATATAGGCAAGAATTCAAATATAGAATCTTCAGGGAAACAATCATTAAATGATTAAAGCAACGATTCTACTGTTCTGTTTTGTGTCTGACTATTAAAACATAACAAAAAACTTTAAAAAATCCTTTTAGATTACTGCTAAATGTAGTAATGGTATAGGCAGGAGAATTTGCTCAGTTCATTTTTTTGGGGGGGGCTTAGTTCCTTTTTTCAATTCTCCAAGACTTCAAAATGACATTTAATTCAATTATCCACAGCATTTCTACCTTACATTCTAGGAGTCTTCTTACATTTGGTGCTAACCAGGGCACTACTTGAATTGTCAAACCATTCGGCCTCACTCTTGTCCCTACTGGCCCCATTAGAACTATCTTAACAGAGTTCCTGGTCTATCTGTGAAAAATATGAAGTCAAGATGACCAGGAGGACATCAAACTCCATTCCCTTTTGGGTTATGGAGGAGAAACCATAATGAAACTTAAGGATGATGAAATTCTGTTCCTATCATAAGCCAATAAATTAGTCATCTAGTAGGCATTATACAAGAGGATTAGGAAGTAACCCTTGCCTTCAAGGAGAGAATGATGTGTGTGAAGGTGTGTGTGTGTGTGTGTGAGAGAGAGAGAGAGAGAGAGAGAGAGAGACAGAGAGAGAGAGACAGAGACAGAGACAGAGACAGAGAGATAAAACAAGGGGAAATAAACAGAGAATGAAAAACCTGAAAGCTAAATACATGCCTCAGTAAAATTTAACTTTTGATGGTATGACTTGGCTTTAGTGGAATATCCTGGGCATTTTACATATACTTTTGTGCTGTGCCTAATGCAATAATAATTCCTTGTGAAAATGTTTGGCATAGGTTGTATTTCTACTAACATCTTGTAATATATGCTCTGCCTTTTCAAATAGTAACTGACTTACATCTGAATGCTTTTCATTCTCTGTGTGTGTGTGTGTGTGTGTGTGTGTGTGTGTGTATCTATCTCTGTGCCTTTTATCTTTGTCTCTTTCTCCCTTCTCTTTGACAGAGATACCAAATTTATGTGAAAAATTTAAGGGGAAACATACACCAGACAGTTGTTCTCCATTGCCTTAGTTTCCTGGGCTTTGGCTGATGATCCTCTGCCAGGCTAAAAGAAGAGATCTGGCCTTTCTTCTGGAATTGCTTTTTACCATACTTTTCAGCTGGATCTCTAGATCTAAGAAATGTCATTGTTCTTTCTCTAGGCTTTATGGTCTCTGCGGAAAGTGGAAACTTAGAATTTTATAGTTATCCTCATAACATGCCTATGCAATAATAAAGGCCCAAAATATATCAGATGGTAGATATAAAAGAAATTTAATAAGAATGGATCTACTTTTCCTCTTTTTTTTCTTTTGGGTTTGTTGGAAATTATCAGTGGGTAAATAATGTGGTTGAAAAAGGTGATTGTTATTAGGAGGGAAAGAGTTTAGTAGAGATAAATACCAGGCAGAGATGTCAAAAACTATTGTGAAAAATCAGACATTTTTAGTAAAGTCAAAATGTTTTAATTAAAGATAACAAGTATTTTTCTGGTAAGAATAAGTTTATCAATAGATTCAATTCCTTCTTGATTTTTATGCTGTTAGTTTGTTAATTTCTTTTTTTTTTTTTTTTAATTTTAAACCCTTAACTTCTGTGTATTGACTTATAGGTGGAAGAGTGGTAAGGGTAGGCAATGGGGGTCAAGTGACTTGCCCAGGGTCACACAGCTGGGAAGTGTCTGAGGTCAGATTTGAACCTAGGACCTCCCGTCTCTAGGCTTGGCCCTCAATCCACTGAGCTACCCAGCTGCCCCCTAGTTTATTAATTTCTAAGTCACTATTGTTGACAAATTTCTAAGTCAATATTGTTGGCATTTTTACAAGACCTTTTATTAACTTAAACGAGTAGGAAAAAATAAGAACTAAGTAAGGAAGGAGTTCTAATCTCATGAGATCAAAAGTTCATTTTCTTGCATAATAATCTTCAAGGGGATAGACAGTCAACATATACTTTATTGAGCTCATACTTACTATGTGTTTGGTTATGTAATGAGCATTGGAAATACAAATGCAAAAGATAGTCTCTTCCTTCAAGGAAATCACATTGTAAATGGAAAAGACAATACATAAAAGGAAAAGAAAGGGGGAGAGATAATTACATAAAAGTTAAACTTTATAGTTGACATAATTTTTAGCTTTTTTTTGTACCAACAGACCATGTTGAATCAACAATCTCTTAGAAATGTAAGGAAATCAAGTGACAAGAATTGTGTTATTAGTAATATCATAACTGATATTTATGATCATAGCCAATTGCCTAATCCTCAACCAAGTCATATTTCACCAGACTCCAATATCAGGTCATTCCCACTATCAAACTTTCTTCTACACAAATCCTGCTGAATATCTCTGGAAAGAAAGCTTGTAGCTAAGCCACCTGAATTAATTAGGAATGTATGTTATCTAATCTTTAACTGAGCCCTCACTAAAGCAAGGCAATTCTTTTGTTTCCCCCAAAGTAACCATATATATATATATATATATATATATATATATATATATATTATACTCTATAAGTGACTTTTCCAAGTCTTCTTTTTCTTGAAATCCCCTAGACTACTTCTTCTCTTCCTCTCAGCAGAGTACCTCACTTCTTACTTTACTGATAACATAGTATCCAACTCTCGAGTTCCCTTTTCTCTCACTTTAGAACTCTTCTTCATCATCCTCCATTTTCTTTTCTTTTGCTACTTGCTAATTCTGAAGTAGACTTTGTTGTCAAAAGAAATGTTTCTGATCGTGCTCAATGCCATTCTCTCATGTCCTTTGTGAGTTTATCCCTCATGGATATTCTCATTTCATCATTTTCAATCTCTTTATCCCTTGATTCATTATCAGGCCACCTAAAAACATGCCTAGGCCTTTTATATCCTTTAAAAAATTACCTCCTTTGATCTTGCCAGTAAATGTTTTAACAACTAGCTCTCTGGAAAAATAAATGTATGCAATGACATACTTTAAAATTTCGTGTGCATTATTAATATTTTGTCTATCACTTTCATATCTAGAAATCAACATGTCAATAAATCAAGTCCTTATTTCTAATGTTTGCCATTTTTTGAAATGTAAATGCTCATAATGAAAATAAAAAAAATTGGCTCTCAAGCTAAGTTGAGCTGGTTCAAGCTCAACGCTGCATTAAATTAACATACTGTATCTCATCTCTGCTTTACAACTCAAGTCCTAGAAATATGTTAATCTACCCCTTCTTGCCTCTATTTCTTTATTTCCTGTTCACTTTTTAACTCCTTAATATCTGATTTCCAGTCAGATCACTCAACTGAAACTGCTTTCATTAAGGCTCCCAATAACCATTTTTTTCTTTTTTTTAAATTTTTTAAACATTTATTAATAATCATTTTTAACATGGTTACATGATTCATGCTCCTATTTTCCCCTTCACCCCCCGCACCTCCCCCACCCATGGCTGATGCACATTTCCACTGGTTTGATCATGTGTCATTGATCAAAACCTATTTCCAAATTGTTGATAGTTGCATTGGTGTGGTAGTTTCCAGACTACATCCCCAATCATGTCCGCCTCAACCCATGCGTTCAAGCAGTTGTTTTTCTTATATGTTTCCTCTCCTGCAGTCCTTCCTCTGAATGTGGGTAGCGTTCTTTACCATAAATCCCTCAGAGCGGTCCTGTGTCATTGCTTTCTGCTGGTACAGAAGTCCATTACATTCAATTTTACCACCCAATAACCTTTTAATAGCCAAGCCAATGGTATTATCATTCCACTAAACTTCTTTGATACTGTCCATTACTTCTCCTCCAAAACACCCATTTCTCCTTTGGCTTTTGGGATGCTGCCCTCCGTTGTCTTTATAACACTTAACCATTCCTTTTCGCTGTCCTTTGCTATATCATCACTTTTTCCCTTCCACCTAAGCATAAATATTCTACAAGGCTCTCTCCAGGGCACCTCCCCTATCTTTCCCTCTCTTCTTTCTCTACCTTCTAGTGTTTTTGTTTTTCATCTCTACGTGGTGGTGTTCTCTCAACTCCCTTTAGTTCAATTACCATCCCTATTTTGTACTCAAACCAAACAGAAAACAGAACTTATGTTTCCCACCGAGCCATTCCTTCCTCCAAACTTTTGTTGAGTACGTTACCATCTTTCTTGTCACTGAGGTTTTTAGCCTTGGAATCTTTGACTCTTCTCTCTCTAATCTAATCTAATCAATTGCCAAGTCTTGTTAATTATTCACCTCCTGAAAATCTTTCCCATTGATTCTCTCTTTTCCTTATTAAAAGTCCTTTTTGCCTTGCATTTGGACTAAATTTCTCTCCCTGTTTCTAGACTGTCCCCTCTCCAAGCCTTCTTTCATACAGCTGCCAAACTGATATTCTAAAACATATTGCTGACCATGACATTCCTTTCCTCAAAAAAATCTTTAGTTATTTCTTATTATCTCTCTGATAAAAGAAGATACCTCACAAAGATATATATATTCGAATGGATTAAGTATATTGTTGACCAGGCTTGATAAATCATGTTATGTTTGAATCCCATGAACTAATTATGCAAAAAGTCTTGTTGAACTTCAGCTAGTAAATTTCCATTTTTTCATTATGTTAATTTAGTGCCTGTAAAAAACCATAAAGTTATTCATTGTTTCAAAATAGCTATAAAGTTATTTCATTATTTCAAAGTGTTTCATTCTTATAATTTAACAGATGAATCCAAAAGCCACTCCAACTCTTCCTTTGGACAATTCTTAAACATGTTAGGTAATTATTTTTCCAAGTTGTTTAAGTGTGCAGATATTAATTTTTTTAAAAGATGACACATTTTTTTCAGCAACCTGGGGCTGAAAGAGTATTTTAGGTCAACTGTGTCAAATGCTATAGAGAGGTCAAGAAAGGTGCCAATTGAAAAGAGATAGTAAGATTTGGCAATTAAAAAGATCACAGGTAACTTTGAAGAAGGAAATTTTGATTTCCAGGAAAAAGGGAGATGAGAAGGCAGACTATGGATGGCTTTTTGGGGAAAGGTAATATAATGAGATTGTCAGTGCATCCCATTCATATCTATTCACATACGATCCCTATCAAAATATGAAAATTATGATTGTAGGGTTCTTGTTCAATGGACACTGCCCCAGACACCAAGTCTTCCTTTTGAGGAGTACCTGAGTCAACTGGAAGCTCTTAAATGATGGGAAGTAGGCATAGAAATACTGGCAGGCAGGGAATTGGCCTATAAAGATTTCATGGTTGATTGAATCAAGATGAATTTACAACAACCTGCCAATGCTAAGGAACCATTCATAGGAGAGATGGAATGAGGGAGCGTAACCAGTAATGTCTGAAGTGTAGCTGTGGTTGTTCTGGAAACAAACTCATTATTGACTATAGTGTTGCCCAACTCTTCTTCTTTTGTTTCATTTGGTTGATCACCATATCCTTGGAATTAAACCACAACTCTGCTTTGGGGAACTTGGTGAGGAAACTTCAATCAATTCAAATCAGCAACTAGTTCTGCAACTTAAAATTTTAAGAGTGTTTCCTAAGTGATTGGCTAAGTCAGTGATGGAGAACCATTTAGAGACAGAGTGCTGAGCCTCCCCCCCACCTCAGACCATGTACTATGCCCATATCCCCCAAAAGACCACATATTATGTCCCACCATCCCACGGAGAGTCAGGTATGCTCTTACCACACACATGGGAGGGAGAAAGTGCTCCCATTGGGCTGCTGGGTGGAGGGGTGGGTGAAATGAGGAATGTCCTCAGTGGGTGTAGAGAGGAGGAGCGAACTGGCCTAAGCACTTCTCTCCCCTCTAGCTCTGCCACCTGTGAGCCACCCACTTTACCTCCTGTGTTCTCCCATTGGGCTGCTGGGCAGAGGGGCGGGGGATGTGAAAGAGTGTCATGGTGGAGAGGGGGGAAAGGAGCAGCTCTGCATTGAGTCCCTCTGCCTTTCTAACAGTTAACAAACTCTGAGGGTGGGGGAGGGGGAGAGAGGGTGACTGAGTGCCCACAGAGAGTGCTCTGCATGTCATCTTTGGCATCCATGCCATAGGTTCACCATCACTGGGTTAAGTGATGTACCAGGCATGACACAGTAAATATGTGTCAGATGTGAAATTTGGACTTAGATCTTCCTAACCTCAAGGCTATCCTCAAGACCCTACAGATACATTCTGTCCTTACTTTTTATGTATTTTTATTTACTTATTTGGATACATATTTTCCCTAAATAAAATGTAGGCTCCTGGAGGATAGGAACTATTGGAGCTTTGCCTTTGAATCCCCAGCAAATAGTATGCTTTCTTGCATTTTACAGATAATTTATAAAGATATATCCAATTAAGTTGAATTTAGCCAAAAAATGAATTAGTAACAGTTCACTTATAAAGCATCCATCAGGGATACCAAAATTTTTCTAAAAGTAGGAACTGAAGAATCAAAGGGAAAACATAGATCCTTATCAACTGATTTTTCAAAAAGAATAATCAAAAAAGAAAAACCCTATTAGAATATCATTTGATTTAGATGTCAGATATCTATATACTTTGAAAGAACAATATATGTTTCAGCTATTTCAGGTGGTATCATTAACTTCTGAAGTGGTAGATTCCATTTACTCACTAGCTGTTCTCAGGGGAAAATGAAATGAGATTTTCTAGAGATAATCAAAAAGTCTGAATTTCCGCAGGTTTATGAAGGCCAATTCCTATGAACTACCTCACAGAATTTTATATTTTTAATTCATCTTTCCAAGTCAAGAAGCAGTAACTATTGTTAAAATGGATTCGAAGTTTGTTGGGTGGGATTAAAAGCTTGTAGCTGAGTTTTGAAAATTGTAATACAAGCATCCACTGCCCTCAATATCATGATATACATTCAAGCAAGACTGGTTACTAGTATCATTCCTCCTATTTTCCCACACTGCCCCCAGGATCCCAGCATTACTAATGTTAAGTCAAACCAATCAAAAAATTAAATGTGCCCATTCTTCTGTATTAACAACAACATAGGTGCACAATGGCTACACACTCATACATATACTCTATGAGTATATATCTATATGTGTATGAAGTGAGTGACATAAACTAGAATAGTATTAAAAGTGAACAATTCATGACAAAAAAGAATACCATTGTACAGATATTAGCCTGAAAGTACAAAAGTATAATAATAAAGCTCAGAGAGAGACTAAGTTGGAGGAGGTGGAGTGAAGGCCAACGGTCTTAGAATTCTGAAGCCACCAGGGCTGTTGCCATTTTGCATAGAATAGAGGGGCTACAGGAGTGAGGTTAAAAACAGTTTTTTTTAGTCCACTGTTCCATAATCCTTTTCCCATTTCAGCAAATATAGCTTTAGGGAGTTATACTTTGGCCAGGGTGTATAAGTTCTAAAAATTAGACTTCTGAATATATCATGTGACAGTTGAACCGAGAGGATGATTTGGTTCAAATGAAAAGAAGCGGTTAATAGAATAATTCTAAAAAGTGGCCAGAGGGTTAGTGGGTTTCAGCCCAGGATTTCTGGGGGCAATCTGGTATCAAGGAGCTTTCTTAGTTATTGCCTGAGAACTGCCTGGGAAATCTGCAGAAAGCTTCATAGCTATTGGCTGAGAACTAGTTGAGAACACTGAAAGAAACCTCTAAAGAAAATTGGCTAAGTTTAGCCATGATTAGCTAAGAAGAACTGTTGTCTTTACCTAGATAAACTTTACTAAGCAAAGAACTTCTAGGAAATAGAGGACAGAGTTTTAAATGGCACTGAAAATAACTCCTTATCTGAGGACTGTAACCCAAGGAAAGAATGAAGCCAAAAGAATAAGTTGACAGCCAACAGAAAGAATCATAGTCTCTCATACATAGAGGCTTATTAACCACTGGATGGTGAAGTTGGTTAAAAAAGCTAATGATATGACTGTAACCACAGCATCCCCAATTTTGTTCAGGGAATGTGATGATGCAAAGATAGCTGGAGTCATCAACTAGCTAGATTAGAGGGCAATATCTAGTGGCAAAGAAACATAGTTCAGTGGCTAGCACTGACAAGCAGAGATCAGAAGAAATCACATGTTGGAGAGCAAAGGAAAACAATGCTTAGTGGAAAGCAAGTCAGTAAAAGAAAAATATCCTTTCACTAGTTAATTTACACTGAACTAATAAATCTATTGCCAAAGATTATTAGTCTTCAGTGGTTGACTGGTAAAAAGTAAAATGGATTGGTGAAGACTTCTAAAATTTGTTTTGGACAGGATTCTAGCACCCAAAATACCAACAACTTAAGAGGAGTTAACTGGAGGAGAGGAGAACATCTACAGACAACATTGTAAAGGTACATTCTAGATTTCCATTTTGGATGCCCTGTGCACTCCATTGGAAAATTTTTTATCTGACACTTCCATTTTGGATACCCTATACCAGTGATTCCCAAACTTTTTTGGCCTACCACTCCCTTTCCAGAAAAAATATTACTTAGTGCCCTGTCACATATTATCACCGCCCCTGTACAGTTATTCACTGCCCCCAAATGTACCTGTGGCCATCACCACTCCTCTGGTTTGCTGCAGCACCCACCAGGGAGCGGTGGTGCCCACTTTGGGAATCACTGCCCTATCGTATATGGATCAAGTTGGGGAAATTGTTTTTTTTTTTTCATTTCCAAACTGTGATTATAGACAGACCAGTTACTTTAAAATAATAACATATTGTTTCATAGGAAAGTTCTATTGAAATATGGTTTATTGCTACAGTGATGGTGGTTGAATAATGAATTAAAAATTAAAAAACAAAAATCTCTAAATGGATATTAAGCCTCTTCAATATTGGTGTATAGCAATGCATATAAATCCACCCAGAAAGATATTAAAGAATCATGACTTAAGAGTTCTGTGAGTGTGATAGATTCTTTAAGGAAGTCTGAAGTACCTTCTAAATAGACAGATCAAATTCCATCTGTTTTTGGTAAATTATCTGAATAAGTAAAAAAAAATTGGTTAAGACTTAGAAACAGATCACTTAAGTCTGCCGCCTTTTTAGGCTGAAGCCATAATGAACAGAGAAGCCTTGGTAGTACACGAACTGTAACAAATAATTAACAACAATAATAAAACAGATGTGTACTCTTATGGGGGAACTCATGGGTAACTTAAATATTGCTAGGTTTAGAGAAAGGGGAGAAGAAGGACTGACAGGACAGGGCAACAGACTGGGAATAACAAACTGGGAAAACACAAATCCCTCCAAAAACCAAGGAATGAGAGATTATGGATTGGCAGTTGAGACCAACTGCCACCACAGATCCACCTAGCCTGGGAGTCTGTGAAACTAATAAGTGAGTAGACTGGGACCAAAGAATTATAAAATACAAGTTTAATTCAGACTATAGGGTTAGAAATGATGGGAGAGGTCACACTTAACCTAAAACACTAAGGATCAATGGCTCAGGGTTAAAAGTTAATGATCTGGGAAATCCCTACACTACTTTAAATAGGCAGCTGAGTCACAAGGGACAAATGGGATCTCACAGAAGTGATCTAATGGTCTTGATCTGATGTAATCCAAGTATACTCCAAGAGCACAGGAACCAGCTGAATAACTCTTCGGAGGAAAACAGGGAGATTGGCTTTGCTTGTCCACCAAGCAAGTCAGAAATCTCAACCTCTACTCCTTGATCCTGGCAGTTGTAAGGTTCCAGGTGTTGCTTTGAGATACCCCAAATCCACAGGTCTATCATGTCAGTGGCTTCTCAAAACTCTTCAAAAAACCCAACTGCTTTTTGAGAGTTCCCTGTGTTCCAGTTGGAATCTCAGCTCTTGCCTGTCTCTGTAAGCTTCCAAAATGCTTCAAAACTATTTCCCTCTTACAGTACCCATGAATGGCAATTGACTGAGGTTTCTTTTACCATAAGGGTATCACTGTCTTAAGCTCAGAACCTTCTCAGGAATGGATTCATGAAGAATCCAGAGAATCTTAGATTAGTCACAGAACTTAAATATTGCACAATTGGCAAGCTTTGAATGTAGAAAAATGGAACAGGCTTCTGGAAACCTTTGAGACTCAAGTATTTGACTTCATGCAGAGTCAGAAGGCTGCAAACTTGAAATTGTATGCAATTCAATGGCTGTGAACAAGAGATCACCCTGGTTCCCCCAAAACATTAAGCCTGACTTCATCAACAAGTGTTTAGAAATCTGTACCATTCCAGTTCATAGTAATTTGTGCCCTCACTGGGTAGAATAGCATCAGCAGAGTAAAACAGAAAAACAAGCTTATATAATTTTTGTATGATGGACAGGTACACACACAAATGCACTCAGAAAGTGGAATTAGTTGATCAGGTGGAAGCTTATGCCTCTTTAGTTAGACTTTGGGAAAAGAAAGGTGGGACTGGGGGCCATGTGTGGTCTTTGGCATAAGTAAATGTGAACTTTGCTGCACAGAAATGATCTTGGTTGCCTCTGTTATCCTTGGATGCCTTGCAGTGGGGAAAAAGCAAAATCAAAACAAACTGATAAAACATGGTCTAGCTCCTTTTTGGATTTCTTGGTGAATGAGAGGAGAGGAATAAAAAGCAGATTCTAAGTGGCCTTTTCAGCTGCTGCAAAAAAGAGATTGCAGATGAAAGCTGAGTTTAAAAGAGTTTTTACCCACTGGAAAGTAAGGGAATTCACTTGAGTTTGTTCAACCCAAAGGACCTTGTGTTTTGACATAGGGGAAGGATTGAATTCAGAAGCTTTCCCTTTCTTGCCTAATATTCCAGTTGAGGAAGTCCCTAGGGAACAAACAACATTCATTTTCTATATCAATGAAATGACAGGTCCAACCCCTCTCAATTAAAAAAATATATTTTGTTTAAAAACCCTTACCTTCTGTCTTAGAATTGACACTAAGTTTTAGTATCAAGGCAGAAGAGCTAGGCAAATGGGATCAAGGGACTTGATGAAGGTCACACAAGCTAGGAAGTGTCTGAGGCTAGATTTGAACTCAGGATCTCCTATCACCAGGCCTGGTTCTCTATCTACTGAGACACCTAACCTAGCTGTACCTTTTTTAATTTAAAAAAAATTTATTATTTCCTTTTAAAATTCTTTTCTTTTTAAATTTTGAGTTCCAAATCTTTTGCCCTTTTCCCCCTCTCCCCTACCACCATGAAGGCAAGCAATATGACATCAATTATTCATGTGAAATCATACACAACATATTTCTACATTAGCCATTTTGCAAAAAAAGGCAAAAAATAAAGTATGAAAATTATATTTTGATTTGAACTCAGAGTTCATCACTTCTCTCTGTGGAGGTGGATAGCATTGTTTTTGTTTTTGTTCCAAGTCCATTGGAAATGTCTTGGATCATTGTATCTATCAAAGCAGAAACATCTTTCACAGTTCATTATCACTACAACATTGCTCTTACTGTCCACAATGATCTTGAAGTTCTTCTCATTTCACTTTGTATCAGTTCATATAGCTCTTAACCATGTTTTTTCTGAAACCACTCCCCTCATCATTTCTTACAACAGAATAAATACTCCATCATAATCATATGCCACTTGTTTAGCCATTCCCCAATTGATGAGCATCCCTTCAATGTCCAATTCTTTGCTACCAGAAAAAATTATATAAATGTTTTTGTTTGAATAGGTTTTTTTCCTTTTCATTTGATTTCTTTGGCGTTCAAACCTACTATTTTGGTATAACCAAGTCAAAGAGTATGTATAGTTTTATAGCCCTTTTGAGCATAATTTGAAATTGTTCTCTAGAATGGCTAGACTACTTTATTATTCCATCAACAGTTTATTAGTTTACCAATTTTCTTCATCTCCTCTAGCATTTTGTCATTTCTGAGAGGTGTGAGATGGTACCTCACAATTGTTTTAATGTGAATTTCTCTGACCAATAGTCATTTGGAGCATTTTTTTCATGTGACTCTACATAGCTTTGATTTCTTCTTCTGAAAACATCCTGTTCATATCCCTTGGCCTTTTATCAGTTGAGCAATGGCTCCCATTTTTACAAAATTGACTCACTTTTCACATATTTGAGAAATATTTCTTTTATCAGAGAAAGTTGTTATAAATTTTTTTCATATGACTTAATTACTATGGTACCTTTTAGCAAAATGTGATTTTCCTGGTTATCTCATAAGTTTTCTTAGATTGGAAAAATGTCTCTCCCTGATCTTTGGTTGACTCTGCTGTGCCAAAATTTGATTTGAAGCATTATTTTAAAGTTGTTTAGTGGGAATGCAGCTGGGTTCCTGCAGCCTCTAATCCACCATCTTCTATTATCTTTATTTTAAAGTGTGTGTACTGTTACATATATTTTTGATTCTGTAAGTATTTTGAGAGTTGAGAGATCTCATACCTCTGTGCAATATGTGTTGTAATTTATACATATTTATAAATTTATATATGTATTTTACTCATAATCACATAAATTCCTCATGCTTACCTTGGTGTTAATCATTATATTAATGATGGATGGTACAAACATTTAAATGTAATCCAGGTAATTTAATGAACTTGAATTTTACTTTATGGTGAAAAAAATGTAGAGAAAGCTCAGAGAGAAGAATTCAACTGACATGTGACCAGGGAAAGTGGGATGAACATTAATATAATGGTCTTTGAGAGGTCAGATTTGAACCCAGGACCTCTTATCTCTAGGTCTGATCTACTGATCTACCTAGTTACCCCACCCTTTAACTTAAAAAAAACAAAACAATTTATCTTCTGTCTTAGATTAGATATTGGCTTCAAGGCAGCAGAGTGATAAGGGCTAGGGCTGTTGGAGTTAAGTTATTTGAACAGGTTCATAGAGCCAGGAAGTGTCAGAGGATAGATTTGAATCCAGGACCTTTTGCCTCAATCCACTGAGCAACCTAGCTTCTCCTTCCCCTTTAACCTTTAATTAATACAAATGGCAAGATTTTTTATTCATAGGATTCTTTGGGTTGATCACATTACTAATATGATTCAATATGTGTGACTACATCTTCATGTATCATTTAAAAAGTATACCTGCTTCTTATTTTTCCCTTTAAACAAACACCATATAAACTCTCATTATATTACATTCCTATTTCTCATACTTTTTATAAGAACTTAGAAATTTAATAATTAAATATTCTTTGTCTATCAGTGGCAAAGTAAATTAGAAAACTGTTTTTGTAATCAAAGAAATTTTATTTCTAGGCTAATAGTTATAACAATGAAGGTTTATTTTTGGAAAACTAACAATTTCAGTACATTGAATAATTTTCAACGATGTTCATAGTAGCTAGCCTCTTCAAATGAATAAACTGTTTCTTGGAAAGAAAACATCACAAAATAAACCTGTAAGGTGAAACTATAGTGAATGATAAATGGTAGTAAGCCAAAGATCATTAGGCAAAGCAACTAGATTGACTTTAACCCAAAGTGTTTGTTTGTGAGGCTCTTTGGGCATAAAATAGTAGCAATATTAAGGATGTTTAATGAGGCATTATTATCATACTAGATACAACGGCTGAAATCACTTGGACAAGAATACAGAACAATACATATTTTTCTGGAAAACAAACCAGTGAGCTAGGTTAAATGATAACAAAACAAATAATTTAAAGAACAGAATTTAAAAAAAACATAAAACAGCATGCAAATATTATGAATTCTTGGCTAAGGATTTCTAATTCAAAATACAAAATAAAGATGAATTAGATTTTTTAATATCCTAAGGGCAGAGAAAAATGAGAAAAATTATTTTTCTTCAAGTAAACAAAGACTAAAACTATAATATTTATGTTTCATGGGAAATATCTATTAAACATCTAAGAAATAATTTTGTCATGTGAACAATTTTTAAATTAAAGAAATCTATAGTGCTCTGCCTCTCTACTTCTTATCTTCATCAGACTACCAGGTTCATACATTAGGTCAACAATAAATTTTTCAGGAGGAGGTAACAGTCCAGTTACGCCTCGATTTGTTTCATCAATTAATTTAACTTCATTCCAAGCTCTGTTGTATTCTCCTCGGACTAAAGTGGAGCCAATCCCAATCTTGTCAGATAAAGCCTGTGAAAGAAAATAGCCAAAAAATAAGGGTGTGGGAGAGAGATTATTAGTTGTTAGGGGAAAAAATAACAATTGATATTGGCAAAATAGCTACTTCGAGGAATCAGTGAGGAGAAGAGCTAAAAAATGGAGTTAGGAATCCCATAATGGGAGCAGCTGGGTAGCTCAGTGGATTGAGAACCAGGCCTAAAGACAGAATGTCCCGAGTTCAAATTTAGTCTCAAATATATTCCTACTTGTGGATCCTAGGCAAGTCACTTAACCCTCATTGTCTAGCCCTTACCACTCTTCTGCCTAGGAACTAACAGACAGTATTGATTCTAAGATGTAAGGTAAGCACTTTTAGAAAATCAATAATGCAGAAACTGGTGAATTTAAGGCTAATTTCCATGATACCTTGAAAAGTTCTATAGGACAAAAATATCTTAATAGTCTTTGCATGCAAATGGCCTTGTACAAACAAGATAGACACAGGTATATGTGAGACATAATTAAGGGAGATTGGGAAAGGCTTCTTGTAGAAGGGGCAATTTTATCCAGGACATAAAGGAAGTTAGAAAAAAGAGGCGAGGAGAGAGAAGATTCCAGGAATGGGAGCATAATGAAAATGCGCAGTGTCTGGCAATGGAGAGTCTTGTGCAAGTTGCAACATGGAGGTCTATGTCATTGGAGCAAAGAGTATATAGATAGGACTAAGAAGACTGGAAAGAAAGGAAGGGGCCAGGTGAGCTTTAAATTCTAAAGAAAAGATTTTGTATTTGATTGTAAAGGTGATTAGGGAGTCACTGAATTTTATTAAAGGGATAACATGATCAGATCCCTGGCTGATTTTTAGATCCAATCATTCCCATCCCTGAACACCTTACTCTGGTTCCTTAGAAACTAACCTGTCCAAATCCCGCTCTGGGTAGTCTGAACCCAAGGAGTATTGGAAGATCATAACCCTACAATGTTGTTAGTTTTTTAAGCCTACATATTCTTACGTTATATACAATCATGGGTTAGAAATTCTAAAGGGCAGAGGTGGTATATTTTGTTTAGCGAAGTCAAGGAAAAGACAAAACAGTCCAGCTAAATGGGTACCACTCCAAAATTTAAGGACAATTTTCTTGATTCCTTGAAAAATTCGAAAGGTGGCCAATATCAGTATTTAAACATTAAAAATCAGTTTTCTGAATATGATTAAAATTTTAATGCCTCAAAGGTAGCTAAATTCTCTCCTATTAGATTCTCAACAAATGTTATTATTTACAGAACAGTGGCCTAATCGATAGAATGAAAACAATGGGAAAATAACAGTGTGGATTAGTGAACATAAATCCAGTATCATAGCCAGGGAGATCTGGGTTCAGTTTTCTCCTCTTGACCAATACTGACTTTGAGATCCTGAGGTATTTCTAGGCAATTCGTCTAGAAGTAAATTGCAGAGATGGTGATGACCCCCTTAATTAGAGGAAAGTTCTCTTGAAGTCACAGATCCAGTTCCCTATCCCTGTCCTGTGTAGCCTCCACCACCCTCCCCCGCTCCATCTTCCCTGAAGATCACATAAATTCTACTCCAGCCTTTTTCTCTATAACAGACACCAGTACTGTCAATGAAAGTGTCAATGAACACAATCTGATTTTTCTTTGATAGGAAAAGGAAAGTTAAAATAGCAACAGCTGTTTTCTAAGACCAAGGGATTGCTAATTCCACTCTATTGCTCTGCTCCTCTCCAGCTGCTTCCCATTTCTCTCTTTCCTTTTCTTCCTCCTACATCTTCCACACGCATATGTGCTTTTTGTTTTCTCCCCCATCTAGTCCAATCCCCACATGTGACAATTAAGGCCCAAAGTCATAGGTAGGAAGCATGAGGGGATGTTTTGCATCTGGGACCTCTGATTCTATCCAAAGCCAGAGCTCTGTCAACGAACCAGGCTGCCTTCTCTAAGTTCTTGTCCAGTTCTAACACATCCTTAGGCAAATCACTTCTCTTTTGTCAGTCTCTGTCTGTAAAATTAGACAAGATAATTACTAGGAATCCTGAATTCTAATTCTAAATTCTAAATCCAATCTGTGAATTCCTAAGTAGGAAAAGTACCTTCCAATTACTCAACTAATCATCCCACTCTTTACCCCATTCATTGTCTACCTTTTTGGGGGCAGCTGGGTAGCTCAGTGGAGTGAGAGTCAGGCCTAGAGACAGGAGGTCCTAGGTTCAAACCCGGCCTCAGCCACTTCCCAGCTGTGTGACCCTGGGCAAGTCACTTGACTCCCATTGCCCACCCTTACCAATCTTCCACCTATGAGACAATACACCAAAGTACAAAGGTTAAAAAAAAAATACTATACCATTGTCTACCTTTTTTTCCACATGATTATGTTCCAAGTAGCACTTCCATTCCAGGCAGAAAGTAATTGTTGGTGAGAGGGAGAAATTCTAACAAGCTTTCCTAACTGCAGTAACTCTGGATAAAATAGTGCTTTTTAGTAAACATCTAAAATTAAAGAGGGATTGCAGGGAGCAGTTGGGAACCAAAATCCAAATGATGGCATTGTTTCCCGATGTACCCAAATTTTAGAATGAAACATCAAGAAGCAAAGTCAAGGAAACAAATGTGAGTAAACAAGGTAATTAAATCCTTTCTTGGGAAAAATGAGCTATACTTCCTTTTTTTATTTTACCAGAGTAACAGAATTGAAGTATTTTCTTTATTTGCATTTTTTTCAAGGTACTAAGCATGTATAAGAGAAGTATAGGAACTCTCAACTTGAGCTTGGAAGAAAATCTTTTTCTGGGTAAATTATTAATGAAGTATTTCCCTTTAAAATAGGAAATTGGGCTCAGAGTTGACTTGAATCAGTTTCAGAACATTCTACAAAAACCTTTCTTTCATACAGGTCCTCTACAGCTACAGGTCTTCACAGCCACAATTCCTAGGGCAACTTTGAAGGGGAAAACCTCCCCTACACCCTCTTTGTCTTAATTAACTTGCTAACTGAAGCAAAGGCTGATTTTAGTGCCTGAATTATCCAGATGATTGCCAGACCCTTCACCTCAGTTTGTGCTGAATAGCTGAGACTATAAAATGAGTAAGATTAAATGACTGCGTTGGAGGCGTAAGGTAGAGAAAATGCCTGACTACCTCTGAAGTAGTGGGAATGTTCTCTTTTTCAGGGATTAGGGAGGTGGGGGGTTGAGCTGAGTTTTTAAGAGAGAACAAGGGCTGAATTAGTTTGCCCCAAAGAACCCAGAAAAGAGCTTCTGATGGGGACCACATGGAATGGCTTCAAGACAACCAAGAATGAACTGCCCAGGTAAAAAGGAGATGCCCAGGCCACTTGTGCAAAGATCTGTAGTTTAGGCCACAAGCAACAGGAATGGAAGGGAGTGTGTTTGCTTCCTGTAGACTTGTGTGAAAGATTTCAGCACACAACATTATGTCCTTTGGTTTGGCTTGGGTAACAACGAAACCAAAGCTGCTTTGCTTAGAGCTTGCCATTTGTTCATTCTTTTTTCTCAGGCAGTGACATGAGTTAGGCATCTCAACACACCTTGAAAAGCAGAGCTCGGTGAAAGAAGGTTCCTTTTTTGATACATCCAATAGGTACAACATTGGATTTTAGTTTAAATTGTACTTCACTTATATGATGTTCCCACGTGAATTCATGCATCTGCTCTTGTGAAACTGGACCGCCCATCTTTGCGGACACAAACCTTTAAATGGAGAGAAAATAAATCCATCTTAGAGACCTTCTTGATATCCTTAATAGCATAATTGCATGTGTACAAACAGAAACATTTTACATAAGAATTTCCTTGTTATCATTGTTCACTTACATTGAGTAGGCTTAACATTAAGTTGATTAATGCAACAATGCAATACCTGCAGGCCATTCAAACATACCACAATTCTCCTTATTTTACTAAATGTGAAGAAGCATTTTGAAAATGAATACTAATTTCTCAAACATTTTGATTATGATAATTATTCCTTAACATTATTTTTAAAAACTATTTGAGTGATTTTTAACTTATAATCCTGGACTTGAGACAAGATAGAGTCATTTCTCCAAAGACTGGCCAGAGACTATCCAAATATTTTTCACGTGAACACACACACACACACACACACACACACACACACACACACACACACGCGCGCGCATTTATCTGAGAGCCACAGCTTTGAGCTCATCCCGAAAGGATTCAACCTTCTCAATAATGACTTGTTTTTATGGCAACCCAGGGAAAACTGGTAAACATCTGAAGCTGGTTCTCATCTAGCTATCTGGTAGAGGTCTCTTTTGGGGGGGCCTTTCTAGTTCCCTGCAAGAGAACAAGGCTAACAAGAGCATTAAACTAAAGGCATATATTAAAAGGCATGTAAAAATAGAAGAGGTTGACATTGGAGTCTGGTTAGCAAAAGAATAGTTATGATCCTAAAAAATGAATGGGACTAACTAGGCATCATTCCCATCTCATGCACTATTGTTGTGGGTCCTAAGAATGGGCCTGGTTTCAACTGACTTCTTTTTCTTTCTAGAGTATGTTATTTTCACTTCAAATTTTCATCACTATGGAATCAGTTCACTTCTTTGCCTTTATCCCAAAGGATGAAGGAGTTTTGAAATGCACCTCCTTCCTCTAATTTTGTTTATGTAGCAAAGGAGTTAATTATTCTGAAAATACATAATAGAAAAATATATAAATCCATCTGTTGTCCTGGTGTGTCTCTCCCCTTCTGCTCCCCACATCCCCAGTGGTTAATTTATGGTTTGCTCAATCAAATAAGCATGTATTAAATACAATTTTTATTCCAGGCACTAGCTGGATACTAGGAAAACAAACAATCTCAGTCCTCAAGAAACCTCTGTTCTACTAGGTAAGATAATAGTTAAGGTAAATGAAAGATTATATACTCATGTCTATTTTTTCCTCTGTAAAATGACAGGATGGGTCAAAATAGTTGTTCTGGTGATTTGAAAATCTATGAAATTGGTTTTCCATTTTAATCCACTTCAACTCAACCTTAATATTTTAGTTAAGAGGTGAATGAGTCTTCCTTTGTAAAACTGGGCAAGTCAGGAGCCTCTGCAGAAACCAATAAGTTAGCTTAGATTCTCCCCAAGATTCTTCTAAGACCCCTTCTAATTCTAACATGATGCTTCAATGTCTTCTTTGTGGGGGTAGTGTTGGTTTCAAGTCCTTTTTCATCCTTCCCCCAAATCATCAGATTACTTTCACAGTTGCACACTTTATTCCCAAGTAACTGGGGTTCTTGGATGTCAGATGTTCAGACATGACTCCTTGATGGCTCTTGAATCTGTTACCTCCTTTTGATCACCCTAGCTACCATCCTAGTTCAGGACTTACTCATCACCTCACCCAATGCCTATTGTACTTGCTTCCTAATTAGTCTCTAGCCTCAAGTCTCTTCCTTTGCCAATCCACATTCATAGAGTTGCTCAAGAGATATTCCTAAAACAGGCATCTGAACAAGTCAGTCCCTTCAGTACATTCTGGTTATTCCTATTACCCTACAATTAAAAACAAACTCCACTTCAGATTCATGGTACATTATTCCTATTTCCACACTTTGGGGTCCAGCCAAACTGATCGACTTGTTTCTCACTAATATAATTTCATCCTTGCCTTTTTCCAGGCTGTCTCCCATGCCTGGAATATACATACTACACCTCTTCATTCCTGTCTATTAGAATGAAATGTTAGAAGAAAGCTTCTAAGCTCAAGCTAAAGAACTGCCTCCTATGCGAAAGCTGCTAGGTCTACCTCCCTTAAATACCTTTTATTTTCATTTAATAAATTTTGTATTAACTTACATTTGTGTTTTTCCCGATTTAAGGTAAATGCTTTGAGAGAACAGTTTCATTTTTATTTTCATATTTCCAAGATTTAACATGTAGTAGATAGCTGATAAGCATTTGCATTGATTGAGTGTCTTGAAAAATAATCGGTATAAATAGGAAGTTAGTAAATGGTGGAGAGGTTGGAGCTTCCCCACAATGACCTTGAAGAATTCAGGGGCCATGAAGTAGTTCCTCCCCAACAAGGAGGGCTCTACAGATCCTAGGCATTGTTGACAGTGCTTGTTCCATCTACAAAAATTATTAGTTTGAACTCTGCTGAATTTCTTACCAAATATATCGTTGTAATGGGAAATGCTACCTTGCCCTTCCCTGCCTTTTAACTTACCATGCCTCTTATACAAAATATACTTTTTCTAAAATTAGGTTCTAGTTATGGGTACTGCGTTCAATGATACTATGAGGCCATATTTGCCTCATTATTTTAGGCTTTCCAGTTCATCCTGCTTCTTTACTATGGTTTGCCTGTGTGTATAAAAAACTGGCACCATTAGTTCTTGAATTTGTTTCTAATCAGTTTCTGAGTATCTTCACCCCTGTTACTGACTTCTTACTATTTTCTCTAGTGCTTAGCTTGGTAAACATGGGCAGTTACCTGCTTCCCTCCTCTCTGCTTTTTTTTCAGCTTAAACTTCTCTTTGATTTGTCAGGCAAAATAATTAAATTAATTGCCTTCATTTAAGGTAAGAAGAAGAAGAAGAAAGAAGGGCAAGAGAAAAGGGGGGAAGGAGCAAAAAGAAGAAAGGGTAGTGGAACCTGGGGGAATTTGGCATCTGAATCATTTGTCTTTGGTTCTTTTTCTCCTGCAGCCTGCAACTCTACCAGAGCACCCTAGCAAGCTCCCCACGGATGTCTGCTCCAGACACCCAAGCCAAGGAAACCAAGGGAGCAAAGGCAGAAGTCAGAGTCTTCCTGAAGAGACTCCCTTTCCTCCGTTGAAAGGAATACTTGGGAAAATGAGAATAAGAGAGAAAGGAGCTGAAAAGCCCTTCAATTGAAAGTGATTTCTTCTTAGTGAAAAAAAAAAGACCCAATTTCCTAAAGTCCCATTCTTTATATGTCCCCTAGCTGATGGTGCCATAAGCCTAGCTAGCATTGAGTAATTGCAAGAATCAAGGAAGCAGGAGAAATTCCTATTCAAAGAAATATTTGTGTATATATGTATTAATATTCACAGATATACGTGTATGTATAGATATATACATTTATGCTTTAATGGAATGAATAGGATATTTTAATTCTTTATTTAAATTTTTTTTTATTGATTTGAATAGGATTTGTGAAAGGCAACACAATTACCTTAGTAACAACTTCATTTGGGGCCAAACTAGGTGATAACTTTGTCTATGCATTCACCATATCTAGATTTGATTAGCAAATCCTTTCTACTTGGAGCAGAAGTAAGTAAGGTCCTTTGGAACTGGCATCTGGGGGAAAAGTCAGCAGCCCTTCCTTTGGTTGGTGTCCATCACAATTGATTCTTCCTTTTCTATAAATATTACTTTTATATAATTTCCAATCCAAAAATTTAACCTCTCCATTAGGGGAATCAAATCAAGATCTCTAACAAAAGCACTGAAACAGATATGCTGTAGTTAACTAAGCCATAGATGCCTCCCGAGCAAAAATATCTATTTTAATACACTTGAAATATCACTGGGAATCTAGAACTAACAAAACAAATGTTTGGGGATGCTTAATGCTTTACAAAAGAACTTGGCTTTAGAAAATATTTCATGTGGTTCATTTAAGCAGAGACCTTGGTATATAAAAACAAATCATAATGTGATTTACAAAATGTGTATATACTATATATATTTTTTCCAGGTCTCCTTTCAGTGAATAGAGGAACGAAGAAATATACTTTCGGGAAGAGGGAAGGAGGTCTCTCCCAGCTATTAGCTTTAATTGCAGATGAAAATTTAAAAGGAATTGCTCAAGTTTTTGTTCCTAAGGAGGCTTAAGTTCAGGTCAGAGTTAGACAGGAGTTTCTTGGGGAGAAACATTTTGTCTGGTTCACGTAAGGTAATAGAGTGAGTTGAACATATTTACAGTATTGTTTTTCCCATTGCATTTAATTAGGAAAATTACTGCAATACAAATACATTTTTTAAAAAAAATGCAACTTACTTTGCGAGTGCCTCAATTTGCTCCATCAGGTCAGCTATAGGCAGGACTGTTTTGGATACCTCAGAGATATAGTTCAAAAAGTCTTGGTCGATCGGTGGGCACCATTCTTTTTCGGCAACCGAATCAGTCATTTTGGTAGGTAGTATTTCCTCTTCCTCTTTTTTTTCTTCTTCTTTTCTTCCCTTTCCCTTTCTTTGGGGTAAAAATAAATTGTATTCAGATCAGCCAATGTTCATATAATGTCTATAACATGTGTGAGGTGGTGTGGCTAAAATATGAGAATTTTCTTGGTCCCTATCCTTAGGGAGCTTACAGATTAGTAGGAAAATCAAGATGCAATCAGATCTCCCCAAAATTTAGGAGAGAAATCTAAATTAAATGAAATGTGGAATTAAGAAAAAATCCCTAACAGTAAAACGAAGTAAGATATTTCAGATCTCAGCTCTCAGAATTATAAAATTGTTTCTCTATAGTCTGTATTCTGGAATAGAATAAAAAATTTGAAAAATTATCATCATATATAGGACTTCTATGTACTTTCTCTCCTGGTAATTCTTGTAGCCATCTAGACTAGTTAACAAGTCATCTTTAGTTTCACTTGTGAGGAATTCTAGATGGATTTTACTCAGTGTTGGCTGGAAAGGGGGGCTCTGGATTTTAATTTCTGAGAATGGCCTGAGGAGTAGGTTCTTTGGATAGCCTCAGTATGATACTGAAGAAATGTTAGAAGGATTCCTTCTGCCCCAAATACTCCCAATATCTATGTGTCTCTGATGGCTGGAATTGCATAGTTTTTGGTAATTTACATGGTCTTGTATGTCCCTCAGCTAAAATACTAATATTATGAAGGTAATAGACAAAATATTATCTATCACTCTCATCTTAATATAAATTAGTTCATCAAATCCTTCCCAATTGACAGCTGGTTGAAGCAGGCAGGGGTGTGGATGAATAGAGTAGGGTGGAGACAGAGGTCCAAAGTATAGAACACAATGATTAGGGCGGACAGACCTGCATGTGTGCTTTTGACTAGTCAAGGATGCATTGGATGCCTTAAGCCATGAACACAGGTGTTAGAAAGGCATTAAAAAGATGACAGGAAAACAGATGATGAAAGATTTCATCAACTTCACAGTTTTGACCAGGGCCAGAATTGTTTATTCTTAGCTTTGAAAACATATTCTTTGCTTATTTAGGCTTCTGACTATGCATCATGAAAGTATTATAAAACATAACTAAAGATTAATTAAATAGTAACCAATGATAATAAAATACATGAATGCCTCATTTCCTAAAGTGAAAAAAAAATAATAAATCACTTTCCACCACATATTAGTTCACATTAGGATTAGGTTCTAATCCTACTAGCTCCCTATGTGACCTTGAAATGATTATTTCATCTCTCTCAGCTCCAGGTACTATGCATGCCAGACTGGATGATTTCTAAGGCGCTTTTCCAGGTTTCAAATCCTCTGGCTCTAATTTTTAGAGATTCATTGTCTACCTTTTTTGATTGATCTTTAGGTAACATTGTTCCCAACTTTCTGGCTTTCAGCTGACCTTCACCCTAAGCTCTCTGTCATACAGTTGAAGGATTGCTAAATTCATACAGTAAAGGAGCTCAATATTTAAAGAAATCTGTAATGAATATTTTTGTAAATCAAGAAAATTTTGATAAAGTGATCATACAAGTTTAAAATGTTTTGTAAATGAATGATTTTTGCATGCACATATTTTCACAAAATGAAGAAGTATAATATTTAAATTGTTTTTAATTTAGAACAGAAGGTCTTAATTTTTTTTTTGGTGCCATGGACACATTTGGCAGCCTGGTAAAGCCTATGGATCCCTTCTTAGAATAATCTTTTTGGTTTGCTTGTTTTGGGGGCGTTGGGGCCTACATTCACAATTGAAGGGAATATTCCATTTCAATTAGAGAAGAGAAAAAGATGTAATTTCCATCCCCTCCAAGCTCCCAGACTCCGCTGAAATCTACTCATGGACTCCGTGTGTGTTCATCTTCTAATTGATTTTTCTGGCTCCTCCTCACTTCAATCTATCCTCTATACAGATGCTGGTGATTTTTCTATAGTTCAAATGTGACTGTGACACAGATCTTTTCCCTATTCCCAACTTGAAAATTTCCAACGGCTCCCTCTATTACTACTAGGATCAAATATAAAGTGTATTGTTTGACATTTAAAGAAAGCTTTTCATTACCTGGCCTGTTCTTACAGTTCTAGTCTCATTACACACACACACACATACACACACACACACACACACACACACACACACTCTCTCTCTCTCTCTCTCTCTCTCACATATATTATATTTTTCCTAACACACAAGGTTTCCTTTCTCTCCTCTGAACTTTCCTAGACTGGTTTTGGGATTAATAATCATACAATCTATGACTATACTCCCAACTACTATGTACAAAACAGACACTGAAATGTTAGCTTAATCAGTGAGAAAAAATCCTATATTGAGAGAGAAATTTTATCTCACTGGAGGCCAATGATCCACAAAAAAAAACCAATCAGGTTATATGAGTAAACAATTTAAAAATATAGAGAAATAGAAGAATATTCCATTAATATGCTTTTTAAAAAGAGGGAACATAGCCCATCACATAAATAAAATTTTTAAATTTCAAATTTATGTGATCCTATTATAGAACTTGTACATCACTTTTTTAACAGATACATTTTAAGGAAAATTAGAAGAGATAATTTATATAATTCACTTACAGACATCTACATAGCTTAAGTGAGAACAATTCTCAATTCATTGCATGTGGAAATAGAAAAGAATATGTGATCCAACAATCTGCACTTCAGAGAGATGTGAATCATTTTGAGGCAAAATCTTATTAGCTCATATAAAAGAGCAATTCCATTAGAATTCATAAATTTGAATCTCCTATAACTATAAATAAAAGTATTACTACTAGATTAGTTTCCAAAGCCATCCATCCAATTACATCAATAATGACTTTACTACTAAAAATAACTATCACTTTAAAATGTTTAAAATCTTATGTTTTAAATGAGTTTCTCAGGAAGAAATTAATCTATAATTAAACAATGTTGTCCCTTTGTCCTGTGGAGGAAATAAAGATGTATAAGCTGGATAAAAGGATAGTAATGCATTATATGGTATCAAAATTATATGATATCAAAAGAATGGTACTAGTAAGTTCTCTAAGAGTTGAGAAGAAGGGGTGATGTTTTCTTAAGGCAAGACTAATGGAAGAGATAAGATCTGAACTGAGCCTCAGAGGTGGGTAGAATTGAATAGCTAGAATGTGTATATGTAATAGAATAGAATATTAACATGTAAACATGCATATAGGAAAACTCATGAAATTTTTCAGGAGGACAGTTATTGGGATGGAGGGTGCATATAGGTTTACAGTAGACATAGGCTGGAAGGTAGGTTGGAAAGAAGGTGGATAATGAATGACATTGAATACTAGATTAAGGACTTTGGACTCTATTGTACTGTCTAGGGCAGTGATGCCCTTTAAAGAGGGGGCCAAAGGAAAGGAAATGCTATCTGTCAGTCTGTTTCTAAGGCAACTCTTTCAAGTTTCATTGTATTATATCCTACTCATCGTATTCATCAGATTAGGAATAATGTCAAGAAGCTGGATAGAACATTTCAGGGGGCCCCATTTGGCCCGTGAGCCGTAATTTGCCCATCACTGGTCTAGGGGTTCTTAACTTGGCCTTCATTAACTTGTTTTTAACATGTTCAGATGACTGTATTTCAGTATAAATGGTTTCATTTGTAATCCTATGTACTATATTTTATGCATTTAAATGTTATTTTGATAAGGGCTCATAGACTTCACTAGACTACTGCCAAAGAGAGTCATGTACAAAAAGGCCAAGACTCCCTACTCAGGTTTTTTAAGTTTTTTGAGTAAGTTTGTGGCATGATTTACAAAGTATTTCAGTAAGATTAATTTTTCGGGGCAGTTGGCTGGTGGAAGAGTATATAAGCTACAAGTCTGATCAGGAGGCTACTTAAATAATCTTATATATGAAGGTAAGAAGGGCTTGAATGGTGGAGGCAACAACTGATAAAGTATTGAATAGATTCTAGAGATGCTGTCAAGGAAAAAATATAAAGAACATGGTGGTTGATTGCATGTGAAAAGCAAGAGAGAAGAGAATTGAGTAAGAAGACTCCATTCTGGGTAACGGTATAGCATCGACAGAAACAGGGAGACCAGGAAGGAAAGTGGTTTTGATTATTTCAATTTTGGGCATGTTGAATTTGAGTAGGATATCCAGGGGGGAAATGAACACTAAATAGTTAGAAACATGGAAAGGAAGCTTGTAAGAAAATCCAGAATTGGAGATAAAAGACTAGAAGTTCTCTAAATAGAGATGATAATTAAAACCATAATAGAAAAGATTCTTAATACAAAGAGAATATGTAGGAAAAGACTATCAACTAACAAAGCCTTGAGAAAATCACACATTTTGCTGAGTGAGACAGGAGAGATTACTAGTGGATGAACCTGTCATTCTCTTTCTTTGTTAAATTTCTCATTGTTAAGTTACCTCTATTCATCAGAAGAGAAATATAACAGTAGTGGTAGCATTAATTTTGGAATTGTTATCTGGGGCAAGAAGCTAAAGAAAAGATCTGCAAAACACTTGAAAATCTGAGTTTAGAAGAAAAAATATCCAAACTGAATACTAGAGCTGACTTGGTCTGGTCTGGTGGCATTGATAATATGCTGGAGAATATGTGAATGAAGGTAAATAGAAATAGATGTATCGTTTTAGGAGCATATAAAAACTACTGGTTCCAATAGAAGATATGAATCATGTGTCTTTTTTTTAACCCTTAACTTCTGTGTATTAGCTCCTAGAGGGAAGAGTGGTAAGGGTGGGCAATGGGGGTCAAGTGACTTGCCCAGGGTCACACAGCTGGGAAGTGTCTGAGGCCAGATTTGAACCTAGGACCTCCTGTCTCTAGGCCTGGCTCTCAATCCACTGAGCTACCCAGCTGCCCCAATCATGCTGTCTTAATGGGGATCTGAAAGATGGCCCCAAGGCAAGCTACCATAATGAGTTTAGTACATTTTAAAACTTATCTTGAAATCTGTTGTAGGGAAACCTCAACTTTAAGATAGATATTAGTTATAGTATATTAATGCTAGCATTACAAAATTATATTGGTCAAGGCATCTTTATTTGGAGCAAATTATTTTGACCTAGGTAAAGCTAAATCATTTAAACCATAGCTTTGTATGCCAATACATTTAGACATTTACTGTTTTACCCAATAAATAAATACCTAAGAAAATATGTTTACTCATTTTCATCTTGTTTTCTTATTAGTAAAGCTAAAAATCTGTTAGGCATATAATTGAAAACAAAAAGAATACTTACATAGAATATTCAGATTTTATGATATTAAAGTTTAGAAGCATATTTCAAAGCCTACTTGCTTAAATCGTTATTTCATGTAACTCACATTTTTGTGCTATTATGTCATATAAAGTTATAAGAAAAGTATTTGACTTACAAAAAAATGTTTAGAAAAATAAAACAGAAGCATTTTAGAGCTGGAAGGGACTTAAATATTGTCTCGTTCAAAAATACCTCCTTTTTTCAGATAAACTAATGGCTCAGGAAGGCTAATTTGCCCAAGATCACAAAGCTAGTTGGCAGAAGAGCCAGAATTAGAATTCAAAAGTTCTGGTTCTCAACTCATGCACTTTTCACTAAATCATGCCACCACTTCACTAACATGTTTTTAAAAAAACATTTTATAATCTCTCAATAATTATGTGATAGAAATGAAATTACCATAAGAACCTTAGAAATTATCTCCAGTTACTTTGAATTCCTGGGCAGAAAACTGATTTAATGGCATAGGTTTGTAGTGCTTTTTATTCTTCTTTCAGTTGAAGGTTAAGACTTTTAAAGAGAAATAAGGCTACAGAACATCAATCTCTCTGCCTCTATAGAAGGTGATGAAGAAGAGAATTTGGTTTTCTAGGCCAAAACTTAAGGTGCTGGTCCATGGTTAAATATAGAGTATTTCTCTTGAAAGAAAAAGGTTTAACTAGTGATCTGTCAATATAATAAAGATTTAAAGCCACAATAGACTTAAATATACTAAAACTACAGTAAAAATACTAAGGAAGAAACTAGATTGATAATGTGGAAAAAATACAAATGAAAGGAGATACAAGTAATTCATAGGAGAAAATAGCCAGAAGAATGCCAGGCATAATATTTATAGTTTCAGAAACCTATAAGATAAATGAATATAATAGTATCCAGTAATAAACAACAGATCTTTATTACCTAGTATTCTATAAATGATGTATGATACAAAGGCCTTTATATACATTGCATACCATTTCTAAAATATTGGGAAAGATAAACTGAATGTGAAATTTTAAGATAAGAAATGCAACTTCTCAGGTGTCACTGAACCTTTGTGGCTATATATTTGTGACTGATGTACAGCAATGACAGGATATTCCCTTATTTAAAATACTCTTTACAATGCTGTCAAAATAGCACATGTCAAGAGTCACATCTCAGAAACATTTATGGATGATATTGGCAGAACAACAATTAGATATCAAGTGGAAGTTATGAGTCAATGTTTCTTCCACAAAGAAAATATTAATCTCACAACATATACCAAAATAAATTAAAATGGGTAAATGACTTAAATATAAAGAATGAAATCATAAATTCAGTGAATATAGAATAGTATACCTGTCAGACTGTGGGAAAGGAAGGAATTTAAGACCAAGCAAGAGCTAGATAGCTTTACAAAATGTAAAATGAATGTTTTTGGTTACATCAAATTAAAAAGGTTTTGTACAAACAAAACCAATGCAACCAAAATTAGAAGGAAAGCAACAAACTGGGAAAAGCAAAACTCTCTGACAAAGGTTTAATTTCCCAAATGTATAAAGAATCAAGTCAAATTTACAAAAAATCAAGTCATTCCCCAATTGACAAATGGTCAAGGGATATGAACAGGCAGTTCTTAGATAAAGAAATCAAAATTATCAATAGTCACATGAAAAAGTGTTCTCAACCCCTCCTGATTAGAGAAATGCAAATAAAAACAATGTTGAGGAACTACTTTAGACCTAGCATCCTGGCCAATATGGCAGCAAAGGAAAATGATGAATGTTGGAAGGGATGTGGCAAAATTGGAACACTAGTTGTTGTGAATTAGTCCAACCATTCTGGAGGGAAATTTGGAATTATGCCCAAAGGGCTTTAAAAGAATGCCTGCTCTTTGATCCAGCCATATCACTGCTGAGTTTATACCCCAAAGAAATAATAAGGAAAAACATCTGTGCAAAAATATAGCCACACTCTTTGTGATGGCAAAAAAAAATGGAAAATGAGGTGTCCATCAATTGGGGAATAGCTGAACAAATTATGGTATCTGATGGTGATGGAATACTATTGTGCTGAAAGGAATGATGAACTGGAGGGTTTCTATGTGAACTGGAAATACCTCCAGGAATTGATTCAGAGTGAGATGAGCAGAAACAGGAGAACATTGTACACAGAAAAGGAAACATTCTGGCACAATCAAATGTAATAGACTTTTCTACTAGTAGCAATACAATGATCCACAACACTTATGAGAAAGAACGCTATCTACATCCAAAGAAAGAATAGTGGGAGTTGAAATGCAGAAGAAAAACATATGACTGAACATGTGGTTTAATAGGGATATGATTGGGGGTTTGGCATTAAAAGATCATTCTAATGCAAATATGAATAATATGGAAATAGGCTTTGAACAATAATACCTGTATAACCTAGTGGAATTACTTATCAGCTCAGAGAGGAGGGGAGGGAAGAGGGGTGGGAATAATCATGAATCATGTGACCATGGAAAAATATTCTAAATAAATTAATAAAAAAAGAAAATATGAAAAAAAGAGCACTCGGTATTTCTCAAATGATTCACTACAGTGAACCACATTTTCAAAGTCACACAAGTAATTGCAAGGTATAGGGAATCCAAAAAAACCTCTGGTTTGTTAGAACAAAATGCAGCTTCAAAGGCTCTCCTCCAGCAGAGTGTTTCTATGTTAAGTCCATGAAGGATTCTTTCACAAAAGTTACTACAGAGATTTACTCTATTCAATCACCCAACTATTCTCAGTGTCAAACAAGGTAAAAACAAATGCTTGCCAAGGTGTTACTATCTGTCATGGAAGGCATGGTGTGGAAGGACTAAATATAAGAAAAATCTCTAGATGTTCCTGTTTGTAGATGTTTGTACTGTCCCAATTATACCCAACTCTAGACTATTACAAGACCTCCTCAATGAGACTAGTGATTATTTAAAAGAGATCAGCCTAACAATCTATTTAAGAAAAACTTAATCATTGAAAATACTTCTTGTCCAGAACATGACTGATGTTAGTCATTTGACAGTTGGATCCAGCACATTGAGTGTGTATATCAGTAACACAAAATACTTTAAGGTTTGCAAAGTGCTTTATATCTATATATATCTATATCTATATACACATATATATGTATATTTTTATTTCATCCTCATAACAATCATGTGAAGTAGATGTTATCCCCCTTTTATAGATGTGGAAACTGAGTTTGATAAGTTAAATGATTTATATAGGATAACACGGCTAGTGTTTGAGATGAGATTTGTACATAGACTTCTTTCTCCAAAGCAAACAAGCTTCTGTACTGTGCCATGTTGTACACGAGGGACCTTCAATAGGGCCCAGAAAGGAACAGGATATGTACAGTGCTTTATAATAAAAGTATATTACATTTAGAAAATTGTACAATACGTATTTTCATTTTTTATCTTAAATTTTTTTTGTTACATTTTGAGTTCTGAGCTGCCTTCTCCTTTTGCTCCCAACCTTGTATTAAAGCCAACATTTGACCCAGATATGTACGTGAAGCCATATATGTATACTTCCATATATCAATTCTTTCTCTGGAGATGGATACCTTCTCTCAAAAATCCTTTGTAATTGATTTGAATATTCATATTATTCAGAATAACTTAAGACACTCACTCTTTCAAAAATATTGTTGTTACTGTATGCAATGTTTGCTTGTTTCACTCTTCATTATTTCTTGCAAGTGTTTCTATATTTTTCTTTTTTAACTTAAATGTTTTTCCATTGCATATAGAAATAATTTTTTAAACACTTACCTTTTGTTTTATAATCAATACTGTTTATTTGTACAAGAAGAGCAGGAATGACTAGGCAATGAGGGCTAAGCAACTTGCCTAGGATCTCACTGGCAAGAAGTGTCTGAGGTCAAATTTGAACCTAGGACCTCCTGTCTCTAGACCTGGCTTTCAATTCACTGAGCCACCTAGCTTCCCCCACATAGAAACAATTTTTAACAGTTATCTAACATTTTCTATTCAGACTATTACTGTCCTCTCCTCCCTCCCAAGGTACTAAATAGTACCTTGTCTGATATAGGTTATGCCAGTGTTGGGAAACAATATATATTCCCATATTCCTCATGCCATGACATGTGTCACACAAATAATAAAAAAAAATCATGAAGGAAATAAAGAAAAATGGTGTGCTTTGATCTGCCCTAAGATTCCAACAATTCCCTTCCTTGGCTTTGGATGGCATTTTTCATCATGAGTCTCTTGGGGTTATCTTTGCTGATAACAGTTTAGACCTTCACAGATGATCATCATATAACATCATATAACATATATGGTGGTGTTCTGGTTCTATTCACTTCACTTTGCATCAGATCATATAAGTCTTTCCAGGTTTTTAAAAACTCATCCTGGTTGTCCTTTCTTATGGCACAATAGTATTCCACTACAACAATATACCACAACTTGTTCAGCCATTCTCTATTTGATAGACATATCCTTTCCAATATTTTTCTTTTTTGGTCAAAATGGCCAATCTGATAGCTGCGAAATGGTATCTCAGAATTATTTTAATTTGCATTTCTCTAATGAATATGATTTGGAGCATTTTTATATGATTATAATTTTAATTTCTTCACCTGAGAATTGCCTATTCATATCATTTGACCATCTATCAATTGGGGAATGCTTTGTAGTTTTGTAAAGTTTGCATTATGGACTGAAAAATACATTTAATATTTCCACTTTTTTATATTTAGTAGTGAAGTTTTTATGCCCTATCATATGATCAGTTTTATGAAGGTGTCATGTAATGCTGAGAAAATATGAGAAAAAGTATATTTCTTCCTATCCATTCAGTTTTCCCTAGGGTCTATCACATCAAATTTCTCTAAAATTCTATAAATTTCTTGTTTGTTTGTTGTTGTTGGATTTATCTACTTTGGAGAGGGGAAAGGTTGAAGGCCAATGTCTATTTCCTTCTATAACTCATGCCAATTTTTCTTTAGGAATTTGGGCGATATAACACATTGGTGCATGTATGTTTACTATTGATAGTCTCGTTGTCTATGATGCCTTTAACAAGAGATAATTTCCTTCCTTCATTTGATTAGATTTTTACTTTTGCTTTCTCAGAGACTATGATTGCTAACCTGGTTTATTTGTTTTCACTTTAGCTGAGGCATAGAAAATTCTGTGTTAGCTTTTTACTTTTACCTTGTGTGTGTCTCCATATTCAAATGTTTCTTTACAGACAGTATATATTGTGGAATTCTGATTTTTAATCTCTGCTCTCTTCTCTTTTATTGGTGAGTTCATTCCATTCATATTCACAGTTATAATTACTAATTGTATGTTTCCTTCCATCTTGTTTTTCCATTAAAAAAATCAACCTTCTCATCATTTCTCACAGTAGTATTCTATCACAATCATATACCACAATGAATCTAGCCATTCCCCAATTGATGGGCATTCTCTTAATTTCCAGTTCTTTGTCATTATAAACAAAACTGCTACAAATATTTTAGAACATATAAGTTCTTTTCATTTTCCCCTGATCACCTTGGGAAACACTAATAGTGATATTGCTGGGTCAAAGTGTATACACAGTTTTATTATTCTTTGGGTACAGTTCCAGTCCAAAATGGTTGGGTCAGTTCACAGCTCCACTAATAGTTGATTAGTGCCATCATTTTGTCAAATCCCCTGCAACATCTGCCATTTGCTACTTCTGTAATTTTAGCTCATCTAAAAGATGTGAGAGGTTACCTCAAAGTTGTTTTAATGTGCATTACTTTAACCAATAATTATTAAATAATTTCCTCAAATGACTCTATATAGCTTTGGTTTCTTCCCAAAACTGCCTGTTTATATTTTTGGACCATTTATCAGTTGGTGAATGATTCATATTCTTATGAATTTGACTAAGTTCTCTATATATTTAAGAAATGAGGCCTTTGAGAAATTATAAATGTCTCCAATTTTCTGCTTTCCTCCTAATTTTGACTAATGGATTTTATTTGTAGAAACACTTTTAAATTTAATATAATAAAAATTAATTTTATATCTCATAATGCCCTCTATCTCATTTATTCATAATTCTTCTCCTATCCATAAATATGATAGATAATATATGTTCCATATTCTTCTTATGTTATTTCCCTTTATGTTTAAATCATATATCTATTTTTACCTTTTCTTAGTAAATGGTGTAGCATATCATTCTATGCCTAGTTTCTGCCAGACCACTTTTTAGTTTTCCCAATGAATTTTTAAAGAAATAGTGAGTTTTTATCCCCAGAGCTTAAGTCCTCACATTTATCAAACACAAAGTTATTATAATAATTTACTAATGCGTATTATATATTCTATTCCAATGATTCACAGTTCTCTTTCTTAGCCATTACCATATAGTTTTGATAATTACCACCATATAATACAGTTTAGTATCTGGTAGTACTCGACCTCCTTCTCTTACATTTTTTATTAACTCTTTTATATTGACTTTTTTTTAAATTTTAAACCCTTAACTTCTGTGTATTGACTTATAGGTGGAAGAGTGATAAGGGTGGGCAATGGGAAGTGTCTGAGGCCGGATTTGAACCTAGGACCCTCCCGTCTCTAGGCCTGGCTCTCAATCCACTGAGCTACCCAGCTGCCCCTTTTATATTGACTTTTAAAAGTTCTTCCAGATTAATTAATTTTTTCTCAGCTCAATAAATATGATAATTTAATTGGGGTGGAACTGATTAAGTAGATATAAGTAGATAAATTTAGATAGAATTCTTATTTTTATATTTTTTGACTTGGCCACCAATGAACAATCAATATTTCTACAATTATTTAAATCTAACTTTATTTGTATAAAAAGCATAATTCTTGGGTTTGTCTTGGAAGGTATACTTCCAGGTATTTTATAATTTCTATAGTTATTTTAAATGAAATATATTTTATCTCTTGCAAGACTTTGTTAGTACTATACAGAAATCCTGGTGATTTTTATAGGCTTATTTTATATCCTGCTACTTTACTAAAACTCTTTCAGCTAACTTTTTAGTTGAATTTCTAGCATTTTCCAAGTATACCATCATATCACCTGCAAAAAGAGATAACTTTATTACTTCATTACCCATTCTGATTCCATGAATTTCTTTTTCTTTTCTTATCGCTACTGCTAGCAATTATAGTACAATATTGAATAATTTTGGTGATAATGGGCATCCTTCATTTCACTCCTGGTACTATTGAGAAGGCTTCCAGCTTAGTCCCATTACAGATGTTTTCTTGTGTAGATACTTCTTATCATTTTCAGGAAAAATCCATTTATAATAATGTTTTTATGTGTTTTTATAGGAAGATGTGTCTTTTTTGTCAAAAACTTTTTCTGCATCTACTGAGAAATGATGTGATTTTGTCGTTTTGTTATTGACGTGTTTATTAAATTATGTTAATAAAATTCCATATATTAAACCAGTCGTGGCCTACTTGAACATAATGTTTAATCTTTATATTACTGTAGTTGCCTAGTTGGAAATTTTTTAAAAGATTTTTTATCCATGTTCATTAGTGAAATTGTTCTAGAATTTTATTTGTATTTAATTTTAATTTTTCTTTGCATTTAACCATATTTGTTTCAGAAAAGTAGCTATTCCATCTTTGCCTATTATTCTAAATAATTTATTGTATAATGGAATTAGTTGATTTTTAAATATTTTCTAGAATTCACTTGTAAGATCATGTGGTCTGTATTTTTTTTCCTTAGGAAACTCACTTATGGCTTGTTCGTTTTCTTTTTTATAAAATAGATTTATTTGGTTATCCTATTTCTTCCTCTGTTAATCTAAACCACTTATATTTTAAAAGTATTCTTACACTTCACTTAAATTGTTAAATTTATTAGCCTATAATTGGCAAAATAATTCTTAATAATTGCTTTAGTTTAATCTTCATTACTGGCATAGTTATACTTTTAATTTTTAATATGTGATAATGAGATTAAATCTACCTTGCCCATTCTTAAATCTAATCACAAAAAGTTTAAACAACTCCACTTTATTCTCAAGTGGGAAGGTCTGTGACCCCATGTGCCCAAAAATGGGTGATGAATCAGAATTGACTGACTGCCCCCTGTGTAAATGAAATTAACTCTAGCCCATTCATAGTCAAAAATCTACTTACCCTAGGCATCTAGATTATATCATCCCCACCTCCCTCAGGGGAAGTGGAGATAATTTAATCACATGTGACAATCTAGATTATATCATCCCCACCCCCCTCAAAAGGGGAGTGGAGATAAGTTAACCACACGTGACAATAAGTATCAAATCAAGAAAAAGGGATTGCCCTTTGGGCAGTCCAAATCAGTGTAGAGGCTGCCACTGGTCCACTTGAATTAGAGGTGGCCCACAGGAAATGACGAGAGACGCTATCTCTTTAAATACATGGGTTACAACCTGGTAAAGTGAGTTCAGGAGTGGAAGGAGTTTAGGAGTTCAAGAGTTCAGGAGTTCTGGCTTTGGACTTGGGGCTGAAGGTGCTCGGCTGAGACCTCAGAATGCTTCTACTCTGAATTGTCACGTGGGTAAGTTAGGCTGACTTCCTTGGCTTACCTTGGCATTTCCAAACTCTGCCTTAAGTAGGCTTATAACCTCTCTGATTCTAAAGTCTTGTGGCTTGTAACCTAGTTTAATTAGGCTTTTAAGCCTCTCTCTCTCCGTCCAGGCCTATCCCTCTCTCTATTTACCTACCCTTTACCTTCCTAATTGTAAATAAACTACCTTAAACTGCATGCTGACTTGGGTCTAATTTAATTACAGAATCAACCTGAATTGTTGATTCCTGGTGGCCACACTTTAAATATATATCTATAAAATACCTAAAATCTCCCTCTTACATTATTGGCAACCACGAAGGGACCCATCCCGCCCCCTCCGCAACCCATCCCACCCATCCCTCAGCCCCTCCTACAGACAGTCCCAGCTGCTGCTGCAGCCCCTACCCTCTCTGCTGCTACTCAGAGACAGGAACTCAAGATAATGCAGCGCCATTTCCTTTATGAGAAGTACCCACTCTTAATACTGAAGGAGACTTGGTGTCTGTAAGACACTTACTCCCTTCAGCCCTGAGGATTTAGTTGGATTTTAAAAAAATGCCCACTTTTGAAAAAGAACCATTTATAGTTTTAAGAAAATTAGGCAATATATTCCAAACTTATGACCCTAGCTGGCAGGACGTTGAAAATGTTTTAGATGAACTTCTGACAGTTGGTGAGAAAGAGAGGATCATTGCTCGGGCCAATCGTAATAATGGTAAAGACGTACCTAACTGGCCTCTCAAGGATTCAAAATGGAATTACAATTCTGCAGCAGATATTAAAAAATTGCATGATGGCAGGGCAGCATTATTGATAGCCATAAAAACCTGTGCTGACACACAAGACACCTGGGCAAAATTCGAGGGAACTAAACAGTGTACCGATGAAACTCCCTCCCATTTCATGGACAGGCTGATTGAGGTTGCAGAAATATATTTGGCCCTTGATTTAGCCATGGAACGGGATATTAAACGTATATGTAGACAATTTGTAAAAAATTCCTGTAAAGTAGTCAAAGACTATTTTAAAACTAACTGCCCAACCTGGGAAACTATGAATCTTGGGGAATTAAGGAAAGTAGCATCCCATATTTTTAGAGGCCGAGCACAAGAACATGGGGATGATACTGACTCAATGGATACTTTAAAAGCAGAAATCAAAATGCTAAAAGAAAAACTAAAAAATAAAGGAGAGATTGTAGCCCCTCTCCAAGAATCTAACAATCAGCATGCTATCTGTTCTTTCTGTGCAAAAAAGGGCCATACAATGATGAATTGTAGGAATTTCTTAAGATTTTTCAGAAATAATACCCAAACGACATATAACTATAGGAGTAACAACAGGAACAGGAATTGCAATAATAATAATGATGATTCCAGGAATAGCAATTTTAGGTATGATAGAAATGCTAGAAATCCCGAGATGATGATAACCAAATGACCCCACAACAGTATATCTTAAGTGGAACTCGCCTTCAAACTAATCAGGGTGCTAATGCCCCTGGGGGGGCGCCATGGAGCCCAAGCATCTTTATGAAGGTGCGTGGGGTGGGGGAAGGCTTTGGAATCAAAAAGGGAAACCTTTAACTTTCCAGACCCTGATGTTTTAATGCCTACTATCTCCATACATTGCCCCCCAAATAGTAAAGAACTTCATGTAACCCTAAAAGTGGGAAATTCATATTACGATTGTTTGCTGGACACTGGAGCTTCAAGATCAGTACTGGTGAGCAAGCCAGACATAAACTGTAATTCTATTGGCTCTCTAAACGTAGTAGGGGTATCAGGAAGACCTAAAAAGGTCCCAAAACTTTCTCCTCGTATGGCAAGTCTCAGACCTTTATCAATCGAACATTCCTTTCTTTTAATGCCTGGATCCCCCACAAATTTACTGGGAAGGGATCTATTATGTAAACTTAAAGCCACAATAATTTGCAATCCAGATGGTTCTATGTCACTGGAATTGCCAGAGGACTCTTTAACCTTACTCCCTGTACTTCTTTCAGAAGAGCAGGAAGTAAAGGCGCCTCCCACTTTTGAAATCCCAGATGATATCCCAGAGTCTCTATGGGCCACATCTTCTACTGATGTAGGCCTACTTAAATCAGCTGTTCCTGTTCATATTAGAACAAGAGGAGGACCAGCTACCTCCATTCCTTAGTACCGCTTATCAAAAGAAGCCATTGAGGGAATCACCCCAGTGATAAATTCATTAATTGAGCAAGGAATAATAATCCCATGCAAGTCAGAATATAATATGCCTATTCTACCTGTTAAGAAGCCAAAATTAGGCCCAGATGGAAAACCCCAATATCGATTTGTTCAAGATTTAAGGGCCATAAACAATCATGTTATAAAGAGATACCATGTGGTTTCAAACCCAAACACAATTATTTCTTCTATTCCTAGTACAGCCATTTACTTTACAATCGTGGACCTGTGCTCAGCCTTTTTCTCAATTCCTATTCATGAGAATTCCAGACATATATTTGCCTTTACCTGGAATAATTCTCAGTTGTCCTGAGCGCGTCTTCCCCAGGGATATTGCGAAAGTTCATCCATTTTTGCACAGATTTTGAGCCAAGATACGGATAATATAACATTTAAAAATAGTAAATTAATTAAATATGTGGATGACTTGCTCCTAGCTTCACCAGATGCTAAAACATGCCAAGAGGATAGTAAACATCTTCTTTTAGAATTGCATAAAAGAGGACATAAGATATCAAAAGGAAAAGTTCAGTGGTGTCTCCCCAAAGTATAATATTTGGGGTTCATCTTGACAGCTGGTGCACAATATATATCCCCTAACCGCATTGAAAATATTCAAAAATTGAGCGATCCTACCACTAAAAAACACTTAAGAGCAATCTTAGGAGCAACAGGTTTTTGCAGACAGTGGATCCCTTGCTATGGGGAAATTACTAAACCCCTTATAGCACTAACAAAAGATTCGGTCCCTGAACCACTTAAATTAGAGCCAGAGCACAAGGTAGCTCTATCAAATTTAAAACAAGCTATCCTATCTGCTCTTGCTCTAGGCATCCCAGATTATAACAAACCATTTACTTTATATGTACATGAGCATAGAGGAGTAGCTTCAGGCGTTTTAACCCAAACTTTGGGACCTTACCAGCATCCAATTGCTTATTATTCAGCTCAGCTGGCCCCAATAGCTGCAGGTGCACCACCATGTCTTAGAGGCATAGCTGCCACAGCTCTGTTAGTGACAAAAAATGTTGATCTAGTATTGGGATGCCCATTAACAATTATGTGCCCACATGAAGTGGAAGCATTACTGCTAAGACATAGAACACAGGTATTTTCTGATCAGAGAATTACAAGGTATGAAATAACCTTGCTAAATAATGAAAATATTACTTTAAAACGTTGTACAACTCTTAATCCTGCCACCTTGCTTCCTGATTTACCAGTTTCAGAAGAACCTTTACATAATTGTGAAACACTAGTGTCCATGGCTGAAAAGCCTCGAGACAATCTCCTGGACACTCCTTTAGAAATCCTGATCTAGTTTTATTTACTGATGGTTCTTCTTTTATGAGGGATGGCATACGCTACACTGGAGCTGCTGTAGTCACAGAATTTGACACTGTATGGTCAGCTTCACTGCCCTCAAATCTAAGTGCTCAAGCCGCAGAACTCATAGCCCTAAAACATGCATGTATAATTGCTAAAGATAGAAGAGCAACAATTTATACGGATTCTCGATATGCATTTGGAATATGTCATGCAGTGTGTATGTTATGGCTCCAGAGAGGATTTTTAACCTCAGCTGGAAAATCTATAGCTAATGAAAAAATTATTAATGAAGTTCTTTCTGCTCTCCAACTACCCAAAGCCCTAGCTGTAGTTCATTGCTCTGCCCATACAGGTGGCACTGACCCTGTCTCTAAGGGAAATGACTGAGCAGATACTGCTGCAAAGCTAGCAGCTATAGAAGGGCCTGAATTAATTTTAACATTAACAACCACTGATGACTCAAATTTATCACTTAACTATGATGAGAAGGAAGTAACAAAATGGAAGCAGAAATTTAAAGCTAAACAGATAAATGGAGTATGGGTGTCCTCTGAAGGAAAACCCCTGCTCCCTAGAAACTTTTATTGCCAAATTTGCCAATCTATTCATAAAAATGGTCATTTTGGTACCCAGGGCATCGTGGACTCTGTTAAGAGAGTATGGATAGCTCCTGGCATAACCACTGTAGCCTCTAAAGTGTGTGCAGCTTGCCCTACCTGCCAAGCATATAACCAACACGCCTTTCGTGGCAAGGCTTTTGGTGGGTGTCCATTGGCTTACACACCTACAAATTGACTTCATAACAATGCCAAAGGCTGGACAATATAAATTCTGTCTAGTCATAGTGGATCAACTGACCAGGTGGCCAGAAGCATTTCCTACTGCCCAAGCCACATCGGCCTTTGTTGTCAAGGTACTTTTTAAAGAAATCATTCCTTGTTTTGGTCTGCCTGCACATATTGACTCGGACAGGGGGAGTCACTTTACTGATTTAGTTTTATCTGAAATATATTCCTATCTGGGGATAACTCCAAAATTCCATGTACCATATCACCCCCAAAGCTCAGGCCAAGTTGAACGGATGAACAGAGAACTTAAAACTATGATTGGCAAATTATGTACTGAGACACATCTAAAATGGCCTGAAATTCTCCCTCTAGCTCTATTTTATCTTAGAAGCAGACCCAGGGGAGATCTACACATCTCACCATATGAGATGCTTTTTGGACATCCGCCTATACAGGCTAAGCCTTTTTCTCCTGCATATACATCATTATTAGGAGGAGATACTTCTATTGCTTCCTATATACAGGAATTGCAACACAGACTGTGTGAACTCCATGAATCTGGAACTGCAGTACAAGCAGGAACAATAGACTTTTCACTTCATGACCTGAACCCAGGAGACAAAGTATATATAAAGAACTTCCAGAGCACTGGGGCAACCCAGCCTTCATGGGATGACCCATTTGAAATTTTATTAACTACCCCAACAGCTATAAAAATTGGAGAACAGGACTCTTGGATTCATTGCTCACATGTAAAGAAAGCATCTTCTATTGAACCTGATTGACTGTTTCCTGTTACCTGCATCAGATATAACAGTTCATAGACTAATGGATGCTAATTTTGGAATCACATTGGTTGGTCTTGATTCTTTCCCTGAATTTATTTTAATTTTCTTATTAATTTTCCTATTATCTTTTAATAGAACAATTGATTTTTTCTTTTTTCTCATTTTGTGTACTTAAGTACATATAATCACTTAATTTTTTATTATTTTGCAATGCTATACTTTTAATATATATGTATTTGCTGTAATATTACTGCTTACTCACAAGGCCTTAGACTTTGGGAACTTGCCATATATTACTATGGGACTGTGATTATTCTGTCTGATTCCAGGATAAGGGAACACAAGAGCCATTAATAGTGCTAAGAAAGCACAAGGTCATGGAGACTGACTGACCAATCCCAATGGGATTGATGAGAAGATCTGCACAGTGCCCAGGAGCACAAGGTCAAAGAGATCATATAAATACAGGTGGGATTGAGGTACTCCCACGCTAACACTAAGGACTTGAACTCAGTGTAAGAATCGAAGTTGCAACGCTTAACATATGTTAAGACGTAGGACTCTTCGAACTACACTGCCAGTCAGGTGCTGCAGGTTGGCTATCATCTGGCTCACCCATATATTCCTGAGAATTAAGGGAATGAGAGACACTTCCCTTACATATAAATCTGGTCTTTTTTCTCTTATAGAATGGCAACTTCCTGTAGTCTTGGCTGCAAATGGATAAGTGCAGTATTTCTGCATTGTGTCCTACAAACTAGTAGGATGGAAATTATATTAATTGGACCCTAATACAAGGGCCTGTTATAAATTTATTTTGTTTATTCAAAAATCTTGTATACATAGTTTTTGATATTTTGATTTTTTATATATTTTTGTTTTTTCTTCTGGATTGACTCATACAACCCCATGACTCAACCATATATCTGAGCTGATCTGGGTATTTTTTTTAAATACCCATGTCAGGGGAGAATTGTATTTTTATAAAATCCAAGATTTAATTGCATTTTTATTATATCCAAGTTTTAATTTTTTGATTTTGTTCGAGAAAATTTCGAGAAAAGAAACTTGCTGATTCCTTAATCCAGAGAATGAGCTGTTTGCAGAGACATGCCTGAAGAATCTACATTTAATCAAGAGATCCAGAATGAACTTTGGGTTGCAATTGATTGAACTGATGAGTTTGTTGCATCAAGCGATCCAGAATGAACTTTGGGTACAACTGATTGGACTGATGGATTTTGAACAGCTACTTTAAATGCACATGTTATACCAATAGGGGACTGCCCCTGATTGGTTTCTTGTCAATGCACTTAGCAAAACATTTGTTTTGCCTTCTCTCTTTTCCATTTCTACTCTTACCTCTAACTATTGTAGTTAGAAGACCTTTGTGGGTATAAGATGATTATGTAAAATGATCACTTGGCGTGACTAGGCACCCAATATGATCATCAGGGAGGATTGTGTAAATGAAATTAACTCTAGCCCATTCATAGTCAAAAATCTACTTACCCTAGACATCTAGATTATATCATCCCCACCTCCCTCCAAAGGGGAGTGGAGATAAGTTAACCACACTGTGACAATAAGTATCAAATCAAGAACAAGGGACTGCCCTTTGGGCAGTCCAAATCAGTGTAAAGGCAGCCATTGGTCCACTTGAATTAGAGGTGGCCCACAGGAAATGAAGAGAGACGCTATATCTTTAAATACGTGGGCTACAACCTGGTAAAGTGAGTTCAGGAGTGGAAGGAGTTCAGGAGTTCTGGCTTTGGACTTGGGGCTGAAGGTGCTCGGCTGAGACCTCAGAATGCTTCTACTCTGAATTGTCACATGGGTAAGTTAGGCTGACTTCCTTGGCTTACCTTGGCGTTTCCAAACTCTGCCTTAAGTAGGCTTATAAACTCTCTGATTCTAAAGTCTTGTGGCTTGTAACCTAGTTTAATTAGGCTTTTAAGCCTCTCTCTCTCCTTCCAGACCTCTCCAGGCCTGGACTGGCCTCTCCTCTCTCTATTTACCTACCTTTTACCTTCCTAATTGTAAATAAACTACCTTAAACTTGATGCTGACTTGGGTCTAATTTAATTACGGAATCAACCTGAATTGTTGATTCCTGGTGGCCACACTTTAAATATATATCTATAAAATACCTAAAATCTCCCTCTTACACCCCTAAGCAGTCCTAAGAAAAGCATCTGTTGTGATTGGACACATAAACTAAGAGAAAGGCACAGGAAGTGCAGAAAGAAATGGCCTGGATAAATTAAGAGAACTTCTGGGCCTCTCCTTGTTTGTGTCTTGGACCTGGAGGAGTGCTGGACTTGGAACCCTGAGACCTTGGTTAGACTGTTCTTAAATCTTTCCCTTAGAACTACACATGGTGAGTGAAGAAGGCTGACTGACTACCTTAACTTCCCTGGAGGTACTAGCCTCGGGGAGGTTCCTTTCCTGGGAGAAGCCCTAGTGACTAAATCCCTTGTTAATTGACTTTTAGGTTCTCCAGCTGGGCCTCTGGAGCCCTGCTGGAATAAAGTCCAGACTTGAATACAAATCTAGTTCATTGAGTTAGATCTCTTACTCTACCCTCTTCTCATCTCTCTACTTCTACTCTCTCCTATATTTTGTTTTTTTTATTTTATTTTATTTTATTTTTTTTATTTTAAACCCTTAACTTCTGTATATTGACTTATAGGTGGAAGAGTGGTAAGGGTAGGCAATGGGGGTCAAGTGACTTGCCCAGGGTCACACAGCTGGGAAGTGTCTGAGGCGGGATTTGAACCTAGGACCTCCTGTCTCTAGGGCTGGCTCTCAATCCACTGAGCTACCCAGCTGCCCCGACTCTCCTATATTTTGTAAATAAATTACTAAAATCATCTTAGGAATTGGTATTTGTTCAGTTCCTTGGCAACCACACCTTTAAATATTAATATATCCAATCAAAAAAACCCTTTTCCCTTTTACAAATACAAGTGATATGATTTCCTTTTTTCTTTTTTAAAAATCACATTTTCCCATGGTTTATCTACTTTATTGTTTTTCCACAGAAAACCAACCCCTAGTTTTATTTATTAATTCTCACCTTTAATTTTCATGATTTCTAATTTAGTGTTTAATTGGGATTGTAACATTTTTTCTAGTTTTTAAAAATTGTATAATTCATTAATCTACTCTTTTTTCTATTTTATAAATTTCCCTCTGATTACTGCTTTTGCTGTGCCCTACAATTTTTGGTATGTTGCCTCATGACTATCCTTCTCTTTAATAAAATTATTGTTTCTATGACTTGTATGTCAACCCACTCATTCATTAGGATTAGGTTATTTAGTCTCTAATTTTTAATGTTTTCAAAAACCTTTATTAAATGTGATTTTTATTGTATTATGACCTGAAAAGGACTAATTTAATATTTGTTTTTTTGAACTTCATTATAAAATTTTTATGCCCGAATATATGGTCAATTTTGTAAAGGTGCCATGTATTACAGAGAAAAAGATATATTCCTTTTTCTTTCCATTCATTTCTCTCTAGATGTCTAGCATATCTAGCTTATTTATCAATGTCCTTGACTTCTTTCTTATTCATTTTTTAAGTTAGATTTATCTAGTTCTGAGAGGAAAATGTTGAATTTATCTACTATTATAGTTTTTTATTGTCTTTACCACCTATAAATTCATTAACCTTTTCCTTTAAAAATTTGGATGCTAAAGTATTTGGTGCATATATATTTAGTATTGAATTACCTTTAAATGCCTTTTGACATAATGTAGCTTTCTGATTATATTTTAATTAAATCTATTTTAGTTTTAACTTCATCTGAGATCATGATTGCTACCCCCTTTTTTTAACTTTATCTGAAACGAAATAAAGTCTACTCTATCCTTTTATTTTAACAGTGTGTCTCTCACTTTTAAATGTGTTTCTTGTAAATAATATATTGTCAAGTGCTGGCGTTTGATCCATTCTCCTACCCATTTCTGTTTTGTGGGTTGTGTAAATGGAATTAGCTCACCCCCCATTCATAGTTAAAACTGTAGTCACCAGAGATTATGTCATCCCCACCGCCCTTAATGGGGAGGGGAGATGAGTTACCCACCTGTGACAATAAGTAACAAATCACGAACAAGGGACTGCCCTTTGGGCAGTTCAAAACAGTGTTGAGGCTGCCATTTGTCCACTTGAATCAGAGGTGGGTCCAGGAAGTGACAGAAGATGCTATCCTTCAAGTATGATGGCAACTTCCTATTGAGGCAGTTCGTGCTTTGAACTTGGTGCTGAAGGATCTCTGCTGAGACATCAGGCTCCCTCCCCTTTGAATTGTCACGTGGGCAAGTTAGGTTGACTTCCTTGGCCTACCTTGGCTTTTCTAGAGTCTCTACCTCAAGGAGGCTTCTTTGCCTCTCTAATTGCTAAGGCCTTGTAGTTAGTAGCCTACTTTAATTAATCTCTTAACTCTTACCTGGTCAGGACCTCTGATGGTCTGGACCAGAGTTTTTCTCTCTCTCTTTCCCTACCTTCAACCTTCCTAATTGTTAATAAACTTCCATAAAAGCCATCCTGACTTGGGTCTATTTTTAATTATGGAATCAATCTAAATATGATTGATTCCTGGTGACCATACCTTATATACATATATATATATATATATATATATAAAATTTCCCTTCTTACAGGGTGTTTTATGTTTTTCTGTTTTATGGGTTTCATTATAAATTCACATTCAACATTATAAATACTAGTTGTATGTTTCCTTTCACTGTATTTTCCCTCACTTTTTTTTACTCTCTCTTTTCTCAGATGCCCAATTTAATTCTGACCACTGCCTGTTTGATCTGTATACCCTTCAAAGAGTCCCTCCCTTCTCCTTTCCCTTTGCCCTCCTAGTTCTCTGTAA